>NW_021319836.1:0-105727 GCF_001605985.2 Dendrobium catenatum | reverse complement strand
TTGTACATGACTTTTTGAGATATGAATCGACTTATATATTGATGTTTTAAATTTTATAGATGTTTGATAGACTGGTTAATTGAAGGTTTTAGATAACTCTGGTAAATTATTTTGAGTAATTGATTGACATTCTTTCCAAGTTGATCTTGGGGCATCACAATATATATATTCCTCAAGATTTTTTTGAACATTCTTAAGGGTGATAGTAATTTTTCTGCCTCTGCTTAGGGGCCTTTTAGCCTTCCTTATATTTTTCCTGGTTGTAATTGGTTTTTGATGAATGCAAATGCAAAAGTTCATCTCTCTCTACCCTACTCTCTCTCTCTCTCTCTCTCTCTCTCTCCTGCTCTCTCTCTTTCTTTCTCTCTCTCTTTATCTCTCTCTCTCTCTCTCTCATGTTCTCTCTCTTATTCCTCAATATCTTTCTCTTATTCCTCTCTCTCTCCTCTCTCTCTCTTTCTTATTCCTCTCTCTCTCCCTCTCTCCTTCTCTCTCTCTATCCTCTCTCCTCTCTCTCACTTTTTTTTCTCTCTTTAAAATTTAGCTCTCTCTCTCCCTCTCTCTCCCTCTCCCTCTCTCTCTCTCTCTCCCTCTCTCTCTCTCTCTTTCTGCCTCTCTCTCCCTCTCTCTTAAAGTTCAGCTCAAAAAAAGTTCATCTCTCTCTCTCTCACTCTCACCCTCTCTCTCTCTGCCTCTCTTGCTCTCTCTCTCTCTTTCTCTATCTCTCTCTCTCTCCCTCCCTCTCTCGCCCTCTCTCTCTCCCTCCCTCTCTCTCTACTTCTCTCTCTCCTGCTCTCTCTGCCTTTCTCTCTCTCCTGCTCTCCTCTCTCTTTATCTCTCCTGCTCTCTCTCTCTTGCTCTCTTTCTCTTTCTCTCCTACTCTCTCTCTCTCTCTCTCCCTCTCTTGCTTTCTCTCTCTCTCTCTCTCATTCTCTTTCCTGCTCTCTCTCTCTTTCTCTCTCTCTCCCTCTCTCTCTCACATACACTCTCTCTCCTACTCTCTCTCTCCCTCCCTCTCTCTCTCTCTCTCCCTATCTCTCTCTCTCTCTCTCTCTCTCTCTCTCTCTCTCTCTTTCTCTCTCTCTCTCTCTCTCTCTCTCGCCCTCTCTTTCTCTATGATCATGGATGGTCCAAAAGAAATTTTTAGCTTTCTGGATAGTTTTTTATGTTTTTCATATATAAGGTCCTAAAAACTAATTGTCGGCAAATGCTTGTTTATTTTTTTCTTTGAGAGCAACTATGAGAGTGCTTTGGAAGAGGATCTGAGAGTGTGGAAAGAGATCTTGTAAGTGGAAATTAAGAAGGGTTCACAATGTTTCTCAAAAGTGATGTCTCTTTATAAGTGTTGTTGAATCTCTTCCTTACTTCTTTGAAGTTGCTCGAGAGAAAATTTTTGGAGAATATTTGAAACTCTGTTGACACCAGGAGGGTGTGAAAGGATGACGGTTCTCTGCCTATACCAGGAGGGTGTGTCAAAGGTTGACGGTTTGCTAATAAAACAAGAAGGATGTGAAAGGACAATGGTTATCTACCGACACTTGGTGAGTGTGAAAGGATAACGATACTCTATCGCACTGGGAATTTGTAGTAGAGAGGTAATTTGTAAAGTCTTCTCCACCTTACTGTGGGAGTAAAAGGAGAGTCACTTTGGTAGTAGTACAATACCTGAAGAGGGAGTCTTCATAGAGTGGATGTAGGTCTTGTTGGACCGAACCACTATAAATTTCAATATTTTTATTATACAACATTTTTATTTTTTGCACATTTTACTATTATGGTTGAAAATTTTAGTTTGACAAAACTTTTATTATGCTTAAAATTCTAAGAATGGTTTTTTATAAAATTTCCAAGAGGTTTTTTAAATTACTAATTCACCCCCATCTTGGTTAGTCTTGGGACAATTGTTTTAGGTCTAACAACTTATACAGACTTTCACATACCGAACTATTAGTATCGCCATATTAAAAATTAGGGCTTTTTTGAAGGCTCGCTACTTAAGCAATTATATTTGTCTTTGGGAGAAATCTTTGTTGTTGAATTATCTTAAGAAAGATCTTAGAGAGGAAAGAGAAGGAGAGCTTTGGGAGACAAGAGAGAGAAAGATCCTTATGAGAGGAGTTGTAAGGGATTCACAAAAGTTTCTCTAAATAAAGTTTCTACCATCTTCTTCAAGCTTCTTTCTTAGTTTATTGGTTGCTTTAGGGAGACTTTAATCAACATCAAACCCAGATTCTCTACCTTCACTAAGAGGGTGAAAAAGAATTCCAAGGTTCTCTGCCTACTCCAATAAGGAGTAAAAGGATTCCAAGGTTCTCTTCTTACTCCACGAGGGAATAAAAGGATTTCTAGGTTCTCTATCTACTCCAAGAGGGAGTAAAAGGATTCAAGGTACTCTGCCTTATCAAGTCGGTGGAAAGTTTTTGTAAGGGCTTCTCCACCTTGCTTGTGAAAGTTTATTAGGGATGTTAGGCCCTTAAGAACTAGCCCGAGGCTAACCAAGAGGGGGGGGGGGTGAATTGGTATTTAAAAAAATTCTTTAAGCAAAAGAACAAATATCACAAACCAAAGTCACCATGGAAAAACAAGTGCGAAAAATTAAAGTGCGGAAGTAGTAAAAAGAACACAAGGGTTTATAGTGGTTCAGTCAACTTGACCTACGTCCACTCCCCGGAGGTGCCCTCCGAGAATTGCACTACCAAAGTGACTATCCTTTAGCCCCCACAGCTAGGCGGAGAAGCCCTTACAAAAATCTCCTTCTTGCCACCCCTGACAAGGCAAAGAACACCACTCCTTTTGCTTCCTCCTGAAGCAGGCAGAGAACCTTGATCAATCGCTGAAGCTTACCTCTCCCAACCCTTCCAAGGACAAGAGACTCTAGTGGAAGAAGAAGTGGAACAATGCTTGGAGCAACCCTTGTGAACTCCCTCACAAGCTCCCCCTCACAAGATCCTCTCTTTCTCTCTCCCTCTCTCTCTCTCCTTTAGGTTTTCTTAGGTCAAGAAAGCAGCCAAGGATGTTAAAAAATGTTGAACAAAAGCTCTTAAATAGAAGAGCTTCAAAGGAGCTCAATAAATACAAGTTGGCAACTTTCTCATCCAGGATGATCATCCTATCGTCCTGTACGATCAGTTCAAATCATAGATGATCGGCCAGAACATCGCTATGAAAATGACCTGGATGATTGAAAATTGGTTTGATCGTCCAGGCCGATCTCACAATTGTCCTGGATGATAAGTTCAAATATGAGGAAAATTGTCCAGAGCATCGCCCGAAATGCGAGCTATCCGATCCAGATCAGTTAGAACATCGCCCGAAATTTGTGCTGGCCGATATTTATCATCCAGGAGCAACTAAGGTTTTTTGAATAGATCGTCCAGACCGATCCTGTGATCGTCCAGGACGATGTGATCATATCAATCATCCTTAATTGCTTCCTTAATTACCAGATCAATTTAGGCATAATTGTGCCATATCGTCCAGGCCGATCCAAGATCGTACTGGCCGATTTCCAAAAATATAGAATACTTAAATTTATTATGGCGACTATTTCTTTCTGTTTTGATCCTATCGTCCTGGCCGATACAGGTATCGTCGAGGCCGATCAGCTGATGACGGCTATCTTAATTAAGAAACCTTATTAGGGTTTCTATTTTAAACAATATCGTCCAGAACAATATAAATATCATCCATAATAATGTGAGTAAAAATAGAAATTCTAAATCACTCAAGTGTGTGTGTGTAGGGTTACTTAGCATCAGATATTTTACAAGATTATAATTGACTCAAGAAAGGGAAAAAGAAAAAAATACAGACTGACTCATATCTAGTCTACTCAATCTTGAGCTGGCTCCATTTGTCGTCTGATCTCTTGGACCTGAAATGTCAGTAGAAAAAGGCAGTCGTATTGTTTGCTATCATCAAAACCATAATTCATGAAACCAAATCTGCAACAATCTCCCCATTTTGATGATGACAAACATTCCGATGATTATTTCAAAAAATAGCAATATAATAACATAAATCGAAAGTGCAAACATACTACTCCTCCTTTTGACATCTCAAAATGAAGGAGGAAACCATGAAACCAAGCAAACATAGAAACAATCTCCCCTCTTTTTTTTGATAAACCAAGGCATGAACATGATGTAGTATTCAATGTGGTTGATTTTAAAAATTTGCGAGTTAATGAGTTAACAACATCAAAAATCCAAAAAATGGTAGAATATCCGATCATGGTTACCCTTAGCTCGGACTTTCTTTTAGGGTAGAATCGTCTTTTGAAATTAATGACCTAACTCAAAATTCAATTGGATATGAGAAAAAGGATCCATTCATCACTTAGTTTCAGAAAAAATATCTTATAGAATAATGTACCAAAGTAAATTTGTCACAATCGCAAAACAATCAAAATCAAGCCTTTGATCAATGAAATCTTCTAAGTTTTAAAAGATTTGAAAAAAAAAGAGGAGAGCTTGCTTTTGGTGGGCCCATTTTATGCCTCTTGTCAATTGAATGACGCTTTGCGCATATTTTGATTTTTGATACACTTTGTGAATATTTATTTTTTTCAATTTGACATCTTTGCTCATCTTTTGTTGGCATCATTGACCAATTTTTTTATTTTTGCAAGCTCCATTCTCTTTCAAAAACTCTTAAAAAACAACCTTAGTTGTGAGTATATCTTCTAGATATTAGAGAAGAGGAGCTTTCTCTCTAACATAGAGAAGAACAATCCACAAAATAAAATCAATAACCAATGACAAGGGTAACGAGGAATCTTGATGTGACATAACGACTTTGATCATTATAAATACAAGATAGATTTGCTGTAGTAAGGTTAGAAAAGATCTTAATTTCAAAAATCAGTTGTTAATTTGAGATAGACCTTTGTTTAGAAAAGAAAAAAATATACCACTAAAAGAGGTTAGAAAGAAGGGAAACCATCAACGGTGTTTATCCCTTTAACCGATTTAGAGATGCTAGTCATTGGCTTTGAATCTCCAAAATCTAAAAGCTTAAAAAAATCATCATATAGAAAACTAAAGTTAAAATAAATTTAAACAACTAGAACAAAAACTATCACGGAAAAAACAAAAAATAACACAATCAACACATGCTTTCCAAGAATTTATGAAGCAGCAAGTTTAAGCAATTATGAGCTGTGAGCCTCCGTTTTGTACAAGTATCCTATGCTCATGAGGTCTTTAGTGAGAGCAATCCTGTAAGAATCAACAACTGTCAGATTTAAGAACCCAAAAGGGTTTGGGTCCCTTCTCATGAAAAGTAGAATGTAATATATGTGTGCTATGCTGTGAATAATGTAATTTTGGTCTCCACACTCAATGTGTAGTACGGTGAACAGTGCAAGTGTGTGAGATGTGTCCTAGCATGCCACATGAAAAATATCTAACTCCAGGAAAAAGATTTCTTAAATGGTTTGGGTTATTATGCCTCTTCCTAGGTCTTGGCTTTTGATCAAAAATGGGTGTCATCCAATTTCCCTTAAGTGAGTTCAATTCCTTTTTAAGCCTCAAGTTTGTACTTTTTAAGACATCATTTTCAATCCTCAAATTTTGCTTTCTCTCTTCAGATTTCTTAAAATCAAATTCAAGTGAGGTGTGTGAAATTTTAAATGCATCATGCTCATCAATTAATTATGAATGCTTTTTGTTTAAATCATCAAATTCATCAAGTAGAGTTATGTGATTTGAATCAATCGTAGAATGATCTTTGAGAATAATTTCATGCTCTTTTTGTATATTCAAAAGCTCCAACTTCAAACTAGCATGAGTTTTCTTAAGTTTTTTGTATGATGCATGAATTTTCTCACAAATTTTGAATAATTGATCATAAGTTGGTTTACATACCTCTTCTTCATCACTTTGATCAAGATGATCTTCCGACATTAAGCACAAGTTTGTTGTTTCATCTTCAGGTTCAGTCTCCGATGAATTAGATGCAGAATCCGCCCAAAATGCCTTTTGAAGTCTCTTTTGTTCTTCCTAAACTTGGGTTTCTCCTCACCCTTTTCTTTGCTTGAGTGATCTTGAAGTGTAGGACAATCAGCTCTGACATGTCCAGGCTTCTTGCATTCAAAACAAAGAACATTAGAAGATCCTTTAGAATATTTATTATCCTTACCTTTTCTTCAATTTTGATGATACCTGTGATTCTTCCTTAGAAAGCTTTTGAATTGCCTTGTGATTAAGGAAATTTCATCACTCTCAGACCCGGAAGACTCAGAGTTCCCATTGTTGGCCTTCAATGCCATAGTTTTCTCCTTCTTTTTCTCACCTGCATCAAGATTTCTTTGATTCACCCCTTATTCGTAAGCAATGAGTGAGCCAAGTAAGTTATCAATCGAATAAGTGTTCAAATCCTTAGATTCAGTGATTGCAGTTATTTTATCATCAAAAGAGGAAGGAAAGCATATAAAAATTTTGTTCACTTTTTCATAGTTTGAAAGTTATATTCCTAAGGCATGCAAAGAAGTTACAATTTGAGTAAATATTGTATACATATAAAAAATTGATTCAGAAGGTTTCATACGAAAAAGTTCATAGTCATGCAAGAGAATATTCAAACGAGATTATTTCACTTCATTGGTTCGTTCATAATTAATGCATAACCTATCACAAATCTCTTTACCAGTAGAGCAAGTAGAAACACACATGTAATCCTCAGACTTTAAAGCACAGAAAAAACAGTTTAAACACTTCGCATTAAGTTGAGCTAAATCTCTTTCATCAAAAGTCCATTCAGTAAAAGACACTTCAGTTTTAATTCCATTAAGTTCACAAGAAGGTGGAGAATATCCTTCTTTAATAAGCATACATATGCGATAATCAGTTGATTGTAAGAAAGTAGGCATGCGAGTTTTCCAGAAATTAAAAGGTTGATTATCAAACAAAGGAGGTCGTGTAATAGAATAGCCTTCCGTTGTATTACGATTCCCAAAGTTAGCCATAGATCAAAATTCAAAAAGTTTTCAAAATCAGTTTTTATGAATCCCGCTCTGATACCACTTGAAAGTTCAACCAAAGTCACCATGGAAAAATAAGTGCGAAAAATTAAAGTGCGGAAGCAGTAAAAAGAACATAAGGATTTATAGTGGTTCGGCCAACTTGACCTACGTCCACTCCCTGGAGGCGCCCTCTGAGTATTGTACTACCAAAGTGACTCTCCTTTAGCCTCCACATCTAGGCGGAGAAACCCTTATAAAAATCTCCTTTTTGCCACCCCCGATAAGGCCAAGAACTCCACTTCTTTTGCTTCCTGCTGAAGTAGGCAGAGAACCTCGATCAATCGCTGAAGCTTACCTCTCCCAACCCTTCCAAGGACAAGAGATTCTAGTGGAAGAAGAAGTGGAACAATGCTTGGAGCAACCCTTGTGAACTCCCTCACAAGATCCTCTCTCTCTCTCTCTCTCTCTCTCTCTCTCCCCCTCTCTCTTTCTCTCTCTCTCTCCTTTAAGTTTTCTCAGGTCAAGATAGTAGCCAAGGATGTTAAAAAATATTGAACAAAAGCTCTTAAATAGAAGAGCTTCAAATGAGCTCAATAAATGCAAGTTGCCGACTTTATCGTCCAGGACGATCATCCTATCGTCCTGGACGATCAGTTCAAATAACATATGATCGGCTAGAATATTGCTCTGAAAATGAACTAGATGATTAAAAATTAGATTGATCGTCCAGGAAGATCTCACAATTGTCCCAAATGATCAGTTCAAATCTGAGGAAAATTATCCAGAGCATCGTCCAAAATTCGAGCTGTTTGATCCAGATCGGCCAGAACATCGCCGGGACTTTGTGCTGGCCGATATTTATTGTCCAACAGCAACTAAGGGTTTTTGAATAGATCTTCTTGGCCGATCCTATGATCGTCCAGGATTATGTGATCGTATCAATCATCCTTAATTTCTTCCTTGATTGCCGGATCAATTTAGGAATAATTGTGCCATGTCGTCCAGGCCGATCCAAGATCGTACTGGCTGATTTCCAAAAATATAGAATACTTAAATTGATCATGGTGGCTATTTCTTTCTATTTTGATCCTATCGTATTGGCCGATACAGGTATCGTCCAGGACAATCGGCTAATGACGACTGCCTTAATTAAGAAACCTGATTAGGGTTTCTGTTTTAAACCATATCATCCATGACGATATAAATATCGTCCGAGATGATGTGGGTAAAAATAGAAATTCTAAATCACTCAAGTGTGTGTGTGTGTAGGGTTACTTAGCATCATACATTTCACAAGATTACTATTGACTCAAGAAAGGGAAAAAGAAAAAATGGGGGGGCAAAAGGAGACACTACTTATTGTGCAATACCTGGAACGAAGGTTTCTAGGGAGTGAATTTAGGTCAAGTTGGCCGAAACAATATAATTTTGTTGTGTTCTTTCTATTTAGTTTTTTGCATTTGATTTCTACATTTTTTTATTTGATATATGTTTGAAATCTTTTATTTTTGTTATTAATAAATTAGTTCATTATGAAACAAAATTATTTGTTTTAAAATATTCAAAAAAAATTCAAGGAGATTTTCTTTTTTACTTTAAGAAACTTTTTAAAATGACCAATTTAATTTTGTTCTTGGTTAGCCATGAGCTAGTTCATGAAGTTTTAATAACCCTCACAAACTTTCAAGTGGTATTAGAGTGGGATTCATAAATTAAGTTTTAGAAAACTTTTGAAAAAAAGATCATTGGCTAAATTTAGAAAATATAATACTGTGGAATGATACTCAATCATATGATCATATTTATTTGATAATATTCCTTTTGATTTTTAGAAAATTTGTATGTTTACCTTTTTATAATCTATAGATTATCACATGTGGATGCTAGTTTAGGAAGGATATTCTACACCTTCATGTTTAGTAAATAATGTTAAAATTGAAAAACTCTTTTCTGAATGGAATATAGATGATAGAGATTTAGCCAAACGGAATATCATATATTTAAACTATTTTTTCTGTACTTTAAAATCTAAAGATTACATGCATGTTTCTACTTGCACTACTGGTAATGAGATTTGGGATAAACTCTGTATAACATATGAATGAACAAAGGAAGTGAAAAAATCTAGGTTAAACATTCTTCTTCATGATTATGAACTTTTTTGTATGAAACATAGTGAATCTATTTCTGAAATGTGTATTAGGTTCACTCAGATTGTTACTTCCCTGTATGCATTAGGAAGAGAACTTACTAAATATGAAAAAGTTAATAAGATTTTACATTATTTACCTTCTTCCTATGATGCAAAAATTACTACCATTATTGAATCTAAAGATTTGAATATTTATTCCATCAATAACTTACTTGGATCACTTATTGCCTACGAGAAAAGAGTGAGTCAAAGGTAGCTTGATGCAGGTGAAAAGAGAAAAGAGAAAACTATTGCCTTAAATACTAGTGATTCTGATAGTGACTCTTCTCGACAAGATGATGATGACATTGCACTGATGACTAAAAAAATCATGAGCTTTTTAAAGAAAAAGGAAAAAATATCATCAATACTGGAATAAATATAAAATGGTAAAAATTCTAAAAATTCTTCTTATGTTATATTCTTTGAATGTAGGAAGTCAGGGCAATTGAAGTCTGATTGCCCAACTCTTAAAGCTCACCCTAGCTAGGGGAAAGGTGAAGAAAAACCTAAATTCAAGAAGCGTAAGCAAATGACTCAAAATGCTTTTTAGGTAGACTTAGCATCAGGCTCTTATGAAACTAAAGTAGAAGAGGAAGTAACCAACATATGATTAATGACAGATGATCATCTTGATCATTCTTATCAAGAGAAGGTATGCGAGCTTACCTGTGGTCAATTATTTGAAGCTTATAAAAAAATTCATATTACATATAGAAAGCTTAAAAAATTACATGCCAGCCTTAAATCTGGCTTTTCAATTCTACATAAAGAGCATGAATGCCCAAGGAAAGATCGTTCTGCTCTTGATTATAATCATATGGCTTTGTTAGATTAATTTTATATTTACACATGAAGAATTCTGAATTAACTACTAAGCATGATTCCTTGAAAATATTATATGTTCAACTAGAAAATGCATTCAAGGAATTAAAAACCCTTGCATCTCAATTAGATAATAGGGAGCATATATTAAAAGTAGAAAATTCAATTCTTGAAAGTGCAAATAAGTTTTACAAGATAAATTAACTGCTTTTAAGGAAACAAAAACCACCTTCACTTGAAGAATTTCAAAAATCATCATTAAAGGATGCATCATTCAAACCTAGGAAGAGGCTCCATAACCCAAATAAATTAGTAAATTCATTTCCTAGTGTTAGATGTTTTTCTTATGGCATGTTAGGACTTATCTCCCACACTTGCAACATTCATCATAGAACATATTTGGTGTGGAGACTCCATAACCCAAAAAATTCACAGCATAGCATGCATGTATTTTATTCTTCTTTTCATAAGATGGGACCCAACATTATTTGGGTTCCCAAATCTAACATCTGATTATTTTGTAGGTGTGCTCATAATAGATGTTTAAGGCTATAAAATAGAAATTATAGACTCACAGCGAATGTTCAATGTTGCAAATTTGGACAAAAAAAAATGATTTTGATGATAACAAATATTATTATTTCTTGACTACTACTATTCTTATAAATCTATTTTATTTACGTAGGTCATTAACCTTTTAGGTCCACAAGTTCACTTGGAACATCAATTAGCTTAAGATCAAGTAGACTAGGATTGAGTCAGTCTATAATTTCTATTCAAATGTATCTTTTACTGTTTCTTGAGTCAAATATAATATGATGGATCTTGAAGCTAAGTAACCTTGAATACACACACTCAGAGAGAGAAATTTGGTGAGTTAGAGTTTTTCTATTTTTAATCATATCGTACAAGTTGATTTCAAATTTTCATAAATAATCATTTAAAAATAGAAACCCTAATTAAGGCATCTAGGTCATGTAACCTGGATTAAGGAAATCATCCTTGACGATACTCCCATCACCCTAGATGATATACTTAAATCATAAAAAATAGAATCCAAAGAAATTTAGGCAAGATTTTAAATATAATAAATTTGCTTTGATCATACAGGATGATTATAATAATCCTGGATGATTCATAGCAATCTTGCCAAAATTGATCAAATGATTAGAAGAGTAATTAGGGTTAGATTGATCTATCATGTCATCCAGGATGATCGCAAAATCATACTGGATGATCTATAAGAAAAATCTTATTTTTCTTCTAAATCTCCTAGACGTCCTGAACTATCTACTGAATGATAAAGTCTATTTTTGAACTAACTATTAAGAAAAATCTCTAAATCATCATGGAAGATAGTTTATATTTCTATATCATCCATATTTAGCTTCTTGACATCCTGAACTATTTACTGGATGATAATGTATTATTTTGAACTAATCATATATGATGATGTCCATATCATCCTGGATGATCAAAACAAATATTGTGTTTTAATTGTATAGGAAACCTAGATAGTCCTGGCTAGAAGGACTAATTTAAACTAATTGTAGAGGATGATCTTTGACGACAAGTTGAAAATTATGGTATTTTTAAAGGCCTTCTATTTAAGTTCTCTAGATTGTTGATGATCAGAGCTTTTGCTATTGTCCTGACCTGAGAGAGCTCAGAGAAGGAGAAGGAGATTTTGGAGAGAGAGAGAGAGAGAATCTTGTGATGGGGAGTTTGCGAGGTGTTCATAAAGATCACTCCAAGCAGGCATTCAAGCCATATTCTTTAATTGTAATCATTAGCTCCTTATTGGCTATAGGGAAGGTCTTCATCAACACTAAATCAAGGTTTTTTGCTTTCTTAGGAGGAAGCAAAAGGAATTGGGGTTTTTTTCCTGCTTCAGGAGGAAGAAAAAGGAGTCTAGGTTATCTTCATCATTGGGTTCAGTGAAAAAGATTATGTAAGGGCTTCTCCGTCATACTATGGGAGCAATAGGGGAGACACTATAATTTTAGTGTAATACTTGGAGGGGAGGCTCCTGGGAGTGGATGTAGGCCAGGTTGACCAAGTCATTATAAAAATCTGGTGTGTTCTTTCTATTTTTATTCATACACTTAATTTCTACTTTATTTATATTTTATTATTTATGTAGCTGAAATATCATAATTCTATCTCTGTGAAATTATTCTGCTTGCACCTTGGGATAAAAGAAATTTATTTTAAAAATATCAATAATCTAAAAAAGATTTTTCTTATTATTTAAATTAAAATTTTAAAACGCCAATTCACCCCCTCCCTCTTGGTTAGCCTCGGGCTAGTTCATAAGGGCTTAACAATCCTAACAAACTTTCAAGTGGCATCATAACAGAATTCAAAATACCAAGTTTTAGAAAACTTTGAATTAAAGATCCATGGCTAACTTTGGTAACCAAAACATAACAGAAGGGTATTCCATTACTTGACTACCCTTATTTGATAATATATCATTTGATTTCTAGAAAACTCACATGTCCATCTTTTAATATTCTATAAATTATCGCATGTGGATGCTGGCAAAAGAATGTTATTTTGCACCAACAAGTAAAGATAATGGCATAAAAATTAAACTTTCTTTTTTTGAATGGAATTTTGAAGATAGAGATTTAGCATAACTTAATGTAAAATATTTAAACAAATTTTTTTTGTGCACTGAAATATGAAGATGACATGCGTGTTTTAATACGCGTAATTAGTAAAGAAATCTGGGATAGATTATGCATTACTTATGAAGATATAAGTGAAGTTAAGAAATCCAGGTTAAATATTTTACTTCATGACTGCAAATTTTTCACATGAAACCTAGTGAGTCAATATCTAAAATGTATACTAGGTTTACACAAATAGTCACCTCACTAAATGCCTTAGGAAGAGAGCTAACAAACTATGATAAAGTTAATTTTTTTTAGATATTTACCTTATTCCTTTGATGCTAAGATTACTGCTATAATTAAATCCAAAGATTTGAATGTTTATTCTAAAGATAACTTACTTGGATCACTTATTGCTTATGAGCAATGAGTGAACTAAAAAAATCTTAATATAGGGGAGAAAAAGAAGGATAAAACTGTAGCTTTAAAGGCTAATAATTCTGACACTGATACTTCATGTTCTGAGAATGACAATATTTCCTTAATTACAAGGTAATTTATAAAGCTTTTTGAGAAAGAAGTGAAAGCACTATCAGAAATAGAGCAAAGGTAAGAGTAGTAAGAATTCTAGTGCTTCTTCTGATGTGATTTTGTTTGAATGCAGGAAGTCAAGACATGTAAAAGGTGATTTCCCTACACTTAAGGCTAACCCAAGCAAGTAGAAGGGTTAGGAGAAACCCAAGTTTAAAAAGGAAAAGCTAAGAACCTAAATGGCTTTCTGGGCAGACTCTGCATCTGACTCCTCTAAAACTAAACTGAAGAAGAGATAATAAACTTATGTTTGATGGTGGATAATCATTTTGGTAACTCCGACCAAGAAGAGGTATGTGAATTAATATACGATCAATTTCTTGAAGTTTTTTATGAAAATTAATTCATCTTATAGAAAGCTTGAAAATTACATGCTAGCCTGAAACTAGAATTTATGAACTTACAAAAAGAGCATAAAATTTTGATTAAAGATCATTCTACACTTGATAGCAATCTTATGTTTTTGTTGGATGATTTTGACATGTTGAATGCAAAGCATCTTTATTTAACAAATGAGCGTGCTTCCTTGAAAAGTTTACATGTTGAGCTAGAAAATGCATATAAGGAGGTAGATACTCTTGCAATTGATTTAGATAGTAAGGAGCATTCTTTGAAAATAGAAATTTTAATTCTTGAAAATAGAAATAATTTTTTAGAAGCCAAGTTAACTGCTTTCAAAGAAATTAAAAAACCACCCATAATGTGTGAGTTTCATAATCCATCATACTAGCTTGCATCATTCAAACCTGAGAAGAGGCACTATAACAATTTATTAGTGAACCCACCAACATCAATTAAGCCCTTTCTAATAAATTCTGGATCTTAGCCATGCATGTGAAACTAAACCAATTTATTAGGAATGATGTCTGGGAGCTAGTAAAAAGACCTAAGGACTAGAGTGTAGTAGAAACCAAATGGTTCTTTAATAAAAAAATGAATGATCTGGTGTGGTGGTTAGGAATATGGAAAGATTGGTGGCTAAGAAGTATAATCAAATAAAAGGGATTGATTTTGAGGAGACTTTTCCCCTATAACTAGATTGAAAGCTATTAGAGTGCTACTAGCCTTTGCATGTTATAAGGGATTTAAGCTTTTCTAAATGGATGTTAAGAGTACATTTTTAAATGGGGTAATAAAAGAAGATGTATTTATATAGTAACTCCTAGGTTTTGAGAATTCCCATTTTCCAAATTATATTTTCAAATTAAAAAAGGCTTTGTATAGATTAAAAAACGCACCTAGGGCATGGTATGAGAGGCTTAGCATATTGAACGGGAGTTTGTTAAGGGGAGCGTAGACACCACCCTTTTTTTAAGGAGAGTAGGAGATGAATTACTTATTGTCCAAATCCCTGTTGATGAGAAAATGCATAAAGAAAGAAAGAAAGATATATGTTGATGTAGCTTCTGGATCTTCTGATAAAAATTTATGTGATAATTTTTCTAAAATAATGAGTAAGAAATTTGAGATAAGTATGATAGGAGAATTATCCTACTTTTTTGGGTGTAGCGTAAGGCAAATGGATGATGAAACTTTTCTTAATTAATCAAAATACAATAAGGACATCCTTAGGAAATATGAAATGGATAAAGCCAAGCCAATAAACACTCTCATAAGCTCCATCATTCAATTAAATAAAGACTCAAATAGAAAATTAGTTTATCAAAAGAAATATAGAGAAATAATTGGATTGCTCTTTTACTTGACAGCTAGCAGACCTGATATAATGTTTAGTGTTTATCTTTGTGCTAAATTCAAGATGATTCGAAGGACTCCCACCATATTGCAATTAAGAGAATCCTTAGATATCTCTTAGGAACCAAAACTTAGGAATTTGGTATCCAAGCCATATCACTTTTTTTAAGATTATAGAAAATTCTGATTCAGACTTTATAGGGTGTAGGGTGGATAGAAAGAGCACATCTAGAATGTGACAATTCATAGGACAATCCTTAGTCTCATGGCCCAGCAGAAAATAAAATTCAGTTGTACTTTCCATTGTAGAAGTTGAATACATAGCTTTAGGAAGTTGACAGCTCAAGTCCTTTAGTTAAAATAACAAATTTTAGATTTAGGATTACTTGTAAGCATAATGTCAATTCTATGTGACAAAACTAGTGCCATTTGCATCTCTAAAAATTCTATCCAACATTCTAAAACCAAATACATTGATATAAGGAATCACTTTATTAGGGACCATGTTACTAAAGGAGACATTGAGCTACATTATGTAGCAACCAAAAACCAACTGGCTGACATCTTTATTAAATCACTGGCCTTTGAATCTTTTAGCATCTTAAAGACCATATTAGGTGTTATAGACATAAATGCATGAACTTGATGATTACTGAACTCTAAATCTTCTATTTTTTAATCTTACTTTTATTTTTGTTTACATGTTTATTTTTTATGTATTATTATTTTTTGTATTTCATTTTTATGTTATTTACTCCTTCAATTTTTGGTCACTGCTAGAATGACATTTTTACCTTAATTTTTTTTAGAAAATTTATAAATAATGATTGGCATCCCTAAATCAGTTAAAAGAAGAAACATCAATTATTTTTTCTCTTCTTCTAACTCCTTTAGGGGTGTAATTTCTTTTCGAAGCATAAATCTATTTCAAATTAATAATTGGACTTTGAAATTGAGATCTTTTTTATCTTCTTACATTAATCTATCTCATATGAATAATGCTCAAAGTCATTAAATCTCTTTAAAGCTTTCTTGATCAAGTCGTTACATTTATCATATGAATATGAATCATCTTTATGGTTTACTCCTCTTTATATTAGAGAGTTAATTTTTCTTCTCTTATATATGAAAGATATTCTCACAACTCAAGGTCTTTAAAGGTTTTGAAAGGGAGCTAGCTCGCAAAAATGACAAGAGATATAAAATGAGCCCAAAAAGAAAAACTAAAAATATGTGTAATGATTTCCAAATAATTGAAAGATACACAACGTGTATAAAAAATCAAAAGATGTGCAAAGTGTACCAAAAAACTGATAAGAGGCACAAAATGAGCGCATAAGAAATTAAGATTCCTTCTCTTTCAAACCTTTAAATTCTAGAAGAATTCATGTGTCACTTGATATCTTCAAAGATTTGATTTTTGAAACTCATGATCGTAATTAATTACTTTGTGATAGTATTCTATAAGATATTTTTTTGAAATAAAGTTTTGAACATATCACTTTTCTTATCTAATTTCTTTTTTAGTTAGATTTTTGTTTTCAAAGATTTTTACACTATAAGGAGTCCAAGCTGGGGTTAACAGGATTGGTTGTTCTCCCATTTTTTGGATTTTGGCGATATTAATTCTTTTCTTACTAATTTTAATTTCAATCACAAGGGAAATTTAACATTTTCTTGTTTTGATTGAAAAGATATTGTTTTCTATTCTTTTTATTATTTTTATCATATTTTTATTATGTTTTTACTTATTTGTTTATGTTTTACTTGTTTTTTTATATTTTTGGGACCTCCTTTGATCAACTCTATCCATCCTCAATAGTTTTAATTTTATTGTTCACATCATCCTAGATGATATAATATTTTCCTAGACAATATTATCAATTCACTTCTCATCATCCATCTAACAACTGAACTAACTCTATTATTTAAGATCATCTTGGATGATCTATATTGTCCTGGATGATATGATCAAATTTTGGCTCAATTTTTGGTGGTTGTCCTAGATGATTCCATCTTTATCTTGGACAATCCATGTGGAAAAAATGGTTAGACATTTTAAATTTGGCTGGTATGATTCATTATTGCCAATTATCTTGGAAGATCCACCTATTCGTCCTGGACAATCTTTTTAGTCAAATATCATACTGGCTGACTCCTCAAGATGATTGCCTATATCAAATTATCCTAGATAATGACTAATTGTCATGGAAGATAGGACTGACTTTTTTACCAATTGACTTGGATTCCATTATTGCTTTAAATCATGCTGGATGATTTCATGATTGTCCTATTCAATCTGGACAACTCTTTGTAAATAGGCTGAGTTCAAGTTTCTTTTCACCACAACACTTCTTTCCTCAATCCCTAGCACTAACATCTTCTCTATGGCTAGTGGAAAATATTTTAGGATGCTGACTGGAACCTCCTCGAGGTGAACTATAGACCCTCGCTTCACAGATATAACTAATCAGGCTGCTTACCTTTGGTACAAAGTTGTTGGGATTACATCCTCAAAGATAGTCAATCCACACACACTAATATATTTGGTATTAAATATGTTCTCCCATACAACCCTTACACTTATTTAGACCCTCGCATTCACTTTCAACTCAGATCTTCTATATGAGTTTGTTGCTAGCCTTAGTCTTAACTCTTCCTACATTGCACTTTAATCATATGTCAATAAACGACTAGTAGAAATAACTTATCAGTATTTTCATGAAATCTTTAACTTTCCACCACTGACAACAAGCCTCATGTTTTGGCTTTAAATCTTGATTTAAACTGAAGCCTAGTAAATCAGTATTTAAGACACACCAATGTCACTTTCCATGATGATGCCTCTAGTTCATTAGTCAAAGATGCTAGGACCATCCAATATGTCCTTAAAACTTATGTAATTCTAAAAGCTGGTGACCGAATTTACATTAGTCCTCTACTTTCCATCACCACTTATTATATAATAGCTCATAGGGACTTCAATACTACTGATCTTTTATTCTGATACATTAAACAATTGACTAGTTTTATGGATCCTGGACATAAGAGAAAACCAAATCTGACCATATGACACATCATTGCCTATGTTTTTGAAACTAAGTACAATATTCAATATTCTGCCCCACTAAAATATTAACATGCCTTCTATACTAATAGCTCCTTTCACATCCTTCAAAACACTCATCTCCATCAAGAGCATGAGGAGACTGAGGAAGCAGATGAAGAAGCTATTCCTGAACATGCTCCTCTTTGATAGTATTCATAGATCAATCAGCTGATATAACATTTTGATCAATGGGAAGCCATATTTGAGTCTTATATCACGAAGCAACAATAGCAGCACACCCAGGATATGGATCATTTTGAGAAGTTTGCAACACAACAATAATAACATGTAGCTCATTTTGATGCTTACATGATATAGCAACAACAACAACACATCTAGGACATGAACTAGCTCCGCAAGTAGTTCTCCTCTCTCCACCCTTTCTATTCACCACCACCACTACCTCCTTCTGAATAAAGTCCCTTTGACTATTAGTTTTGTTTTTATATTTGTATTGGTCTTTGTCTTTTGTGCCTTCATCTATTTTTTGTTTTTTTTCCTTCTTTCTCCTTTTTTGTGATGTCAAAAAAGGGAGTAGTATGTTGTCTACTTAGTTTATTGCTTATTATTTAGTGAAATGTGTTTTGTTATATTTGTATTCTATTTTTTTATGTCTCCTTTAAAAATAAATAAAAATATAAACAAAATAAAAAAACAAAAAGAATTCCTTGCTTTGAAAGTTTTTTTTACAACAATGTTTGCCACTATTAAAAAGGGGCAGATTATTGCAAATCTGAACCCAAGTAGTGTGATTTTGATGATAACAAATATTACTGTTTCTTGACTACTACCATTCTTTCATACAATGTTAAAGATCTTCTACGAAGAACCTCCAAAGAAGGTGGACAAAAACTTGAAGAAGATAAAGAGATCCTCACTCTGGTCAATCTTGTGAATCCCTCACAATTCCCTTTCACTAGATCTCTCACTCTTCATTATCAAAATTTCTCGCAATCACACTCATAATGGTCAATCTCAAGAGAAATTCTTAGTTAAAGGATAATTAGATAATCTTTAGGACTCTTTATATAGAAAATATGTGAAAACCATCAAAAAAATAAAATTTTCCAAAAGAACCATCCTACGATTGTACTGTATGATCATGGATTATCTGGTATGAATAATTCAAAAAATTAGGGCTTCATTTGGTATGAACTTGGACGAACTCAATTTTATACCCTATTAGTCATATGTACGAATTAAGATCATATTGTATGAATAGTTTAAAAATGAATGTGTTCATTTGGTACGATGTTATACAAACCTAATTTTGTACTTTATCAGTAGTCTGTACGAAGTTACACTACTGTACAAATAGCTAAAAAATAAATGTGTTTGTTTGGTATGATCTGGTATGAACCTAATTTCATACTTTGTTAGTCGTCTATACGAAGTCACATAATACTATACAAATAACTAAAAAATGAATGTGTTCTTTTGGTATGATCTGGTATAAACCTAATTTTGTACTCTATTAGTCGTCTATACGAAGTGGCATCATACAGTACGATCAGTTCAAAAGTTTAAGCCATGATTTAGTTAGTTGCATTCTAAAGAAAAATATATGTCAAATCATATAGTACGATTAGATATCGTATAATACGACCAGTTAAAAATTTATCACAATCCCCCTCTATGTGTGTGCATGGTTATCTAATTACAATCACACTTACTCATATTCAAGACATAAAAAAAGAGATATACACTCTATTACATCAAAATCCTATTCTACTTTGTCTTGAAGTCTTCAGCAATCTAGAGTAGTATATGATTTCCCTGAAATGTTATTACACAAAAATAAAAAAAATATTCAATATATGCTAGGAGAAATAATAAAATCATAGCAATAATATTTTTTTATCATCAAAAAAATTAAAATCTCAATCTTGATTCCTGATTTGTAATAATCTTCCCCTTTTTTATTGTGGCAAAAATAGTTATTATTTGAATTACAAATTAAGGTTCTTTTGTCCTAAGCTCCCCTTCAATGAATGAAAATTAAAAATCATGGGGAAAAAAATCCTCCTCCTCTTTTTTTAATTTGATTTTTATATAAAAAAAAAACTACTAAACAAACATTAAATAAAACACAAGACAAATATAAAATAAACACTACAAAAAATACTAAAACAAACCAAAACACAAACACAGAACCAAACACAAACATAGGACCATAATACTTTAAACAAAACATAAACTATCTCCCCTTTTTGACATGACCAAAAAGAGAAAAGAAAATAAAATATCCCATATATATGAAAGGTATTATGGGCGAATCAAAAATTCAATAAGGAAAAGAATTTTAAAATTTTGCAAAACCAATAATAAATTCCATGGCAACTCTTTTTAAACTCATATTTAAAATCAAAGTATAAATAAGATAAGAACAGTTAACTAGATTCAATGTTCATTTTAGAAAGTAAAAATCTTAAATAGAATAATTATCATGAAAAAAATTGAATAAGAATCAAATATTTTTAAATTTAATAGTTGAAATGATTGTTAAATTTATGATTTTTTCTAAGAATTAGAGATATAAAGGAAATAACTAAGTGTCTCTCCTTTAGCCCCCACAGCTAGGTGGTGAAGCCCTTACAAAATCACTTCCACCTTCCCCGGTGCGGCGGAGTCGCCGGGTCCTTTGACACCAAAGAGATCTTCTTCTTTAGTGAACTTCCCTTGAGACAAGCCTTGAATCCGATGATATTCAGGTGCGAGCTTGCCGGAGCAACCGTGTGGAACCCCCTCCACACTCCCTTGAGTCCCCCCTCACAGGTTCTTCTCCCTCTCTCAAACTCCACCCTTTCCTCACTCCCTTTCAAGCTCTCTCTTCAAGTTTTCCCAAAAAGAATGAAGCTACAATGGCTGCCAAAGACACTTACAAAGTGTCATGTCATAGCTTAAATAGAAGATCTCAAAATGATCTCATTAATGCAAGTTGTCGATTTTATTATCCAGGACGATACTAATATCATCCTGTGCGATTAGTGCAAAATAAACCCAATCAGCCGGGACGATTTGAGATGATCAGAAAAAATTTGTTCTTATCATCAAGGACATCGGCTAGGATGATCTGGTGATCATCCATGATGATTTGATCATGCAATCAAGTCATAATTTCTTTCCTTAAATTCCAGAGAAATTTTGGAAAACATGTCCCAGATCATCCTGGAAGATATTTTATAATCCTGGACGATCCACCTGGATGATGTCCAAAAATAAGTAATTCCTAAATAGATCTGGCAGCAGATTCTTTCTATCTTGAGCCTATCGTCCTGGTCGATACAAAATCATCCAGGACGATTTGTTTTGCATAATGACGTCTGCTTTAATGAGGATGCCCTAATTAGGGTTTCTGCTTTTGAACAGATCATCCAAGCCAATATAAATATTGTCCCGGATGATGTTACCAAAAATAGTAAACTCTAAGGAACAGCCAAAAAATCTTTTAAGTTACAAAGAATCAGGAGCCACACCAAATATAATAGACTCAAGAAAGGAAAAAGTGTACAAAATGACTCAGACCTAGTCTACCCAATCTTGAGCTGGTTCCAAATTACAATCTGATCATGTGGACCTGAAATGTTAGTAAATAAGGTCATCGTAGAGAAATAGTAGTGTTTGCTATCATCAAAATCATAAATCATGAAAACAGATTCACAACAATCTCCCCCTTTTTTATGATGGTAAACATTTTAATTTGATATTTAAAAAGGGTTATTTTCTCCTAATCTCTCCCTCACTAGAATAACACTTTAAAAATAGGGAAGATACAAATATTTTTGTTGTTTTTAAAATTTTTGAACATAAATATAAAAATACGATATTAGTATAAAAATTTAACAATACGTTCTTCCCCTTTGACATTATCAAAAAGAGAGGAGGCGCAAACAAAAAACAAAATGACCAAAAAATAAAAATGTTCCCTGATATAGTGAAAAAAAATATTCTTAAAATGAGAAAGTTACCTCTTGGTTTTAATCAAAAACTTAGTAGAATTGGATTGACAACGTATAGCCTAGAAAAAGTTAGAAATTCATAATTTGTTAATCCAAGCTCAAGTTCTTTTAAAGGCTCAAAAAACTTTTTAATCCAATATCCAAATCAAGGAATAAATGGGAAAAAGAAACATTAATTTTTTAAAACTCCTTTCATAAAACATATCTAATAGAAGATCAATGCACGAATTGCTGAATCAGGAACCAAGAATTTCAAGCAAAAGTTTCGAACATATCAAGGATTTTCTTAAGCTTTTAGTAGTATAAGAAAAATATGCATATTTTTTGTGGGCTTATTTTATGCCCTTAATCACTTGAATGACACTTTGAGCATCTTTTGATTTTTAATACATTTTGTGTATTTTTTTTCAATTTGGCGTCATTGCGCATCTTTTGGTTTAGCATCATTGGCCACTTTTTTATTTTAAAAAATATGCTTTCTTTCTTATATTTTCAAAACTAAAGTAAACCCAAATTATTGACAACACGAACAACTTGATTAAGAAAATTTTAAGGTGGATTCAATAATCTTGCAAAAGATTCCTATGTGATAGAAAAAATATAGGGAGATGAAAAAAATCAGATTCAAAATCCAATTTAAAATATGATGAAGATTTTGAATCAAAAGTAAAATAACATCTTAAAGAAGAGAGAAAGAGAAACAAAATTATTAGTTTCCTTCCTCTGACTGTTTTAGAGAAATCAACCACAACTTTTATAAGAATTCAAGAAAAATACATGAGGTAGATTTTTCATTTTTTAGAAAAGTGATTGTGTGTGTTGATCAGAAAGAAACCCAAAAAAAAAAAAACAAAAAAAAAGAAAGAAAAAGATTAAAAAAAGAAAAATACAAACAAAAGATTAAACAAAACATGCAAACAAAAAACAAAAAATGCAAACAAAGGTTTAAGCACCATCTAAAATACGTGACGGTAATTAATAACCAGTTAAAATCATATGCCACATGCGAAAATCAATCGATTGCAAGAAAGTAGACATGTGAGTTTTTCAAAAATCAACTGAGATATTTTCAAATAAAGGAGGTCTGATGATTGAATAACCTTCCATAATATTATGATTTGAAAAATTAGTCATGGATCGAAATTCAAAAGCTTTTAAAAACTATATTTTAAGAATATTGCTCTGATACCACTTGAAAGTGCTCTGATAGCACTTGAAAGTTCGTTAGGGATGTTAAACCCTTATGAACTGGCGCAAGGTTAAAAAGAGAGAGGTGAATTGGTTGTTAAAGATCTTTTAAAATAAAACTACAAACCAAAATCACCACGAAGAAAGCAACGATGCGGAAATTAAATGCGGAAGTAATAAAGGAAAGAACACACCAGATTTATAGTGGTTCGGTCAAACCTTGACCTACGTCCACTCCTTGGAGGCACCCTCCAAGTATTGAACTAAACTAAGTATCTCTCCTTTAGCCCCCACAGCTAGGCGGAGAAGCCGTTAATAACATCGTCCTGTACGATCAGTGCAAAATAAGCCCAATTAGCCGGGACGATTTGAGGCGATCAGAAGAAATTTATTCTTATCGTCCAAGATAATAATATATTATCCTAGACGATTAGTATAAATTATGGAATATCATCCTGAACATCGCCCTAAAAAAGAGCTATTCGATGTCCAATCGTCCAGCATATCGGCCAGGGTGATTTGGAGATCGTCCAAGATGATTTGATCATGCAATCAAGTCATAATTACTTTACTTAAATTCTAGAGAAATTTTGGAAATATTGTCCTGGATCATCCTGGATGATATTTTATAGTCCTGGACGATCCACCTGGATGATGTCCAAAAATAAGTAATTCCTAAATAGATCTGGCGACAGATTCTTTCTATTTTGAGCCTATCGTCCTGGCCGATACAAAATCATCCAGGACGATGTGTTTTGCATAATAACAGCTGCTTTAATGAGGATGTCATAATTAGGGTTTCTTCTTTTGAACAGATTGTCCAGGCCGATATAAATATCATCCCGGACGATGTTACCAAAAACCGTAAACTCTAGGGAACAATCAGAAAATCTTCCAAGTTATAAAGCATCATAAGCCACACCAAATACAATAGACTCAAGAAAGGAAAAAGTGTACAAACTGACTCAGACCTAGTCTACCCAATCTTGAGCTGGTTCTAAATTACAGTCTGATTGTGTGGACCTAAAATGTTAGTAAATAAGGCCGTCGTAAAGAAATAGAAGTGTTTGCTATCATCAAAATCATAAATCATGAAAACAGATCCACAACATTTTGGGCTCAATTTATGTGTCTTTATCAACATATCAAATTCATGATACCATGCAATTGCATATCTTTTGAATTTGAACTGTATTTGGCGAACATTATGCATCTTTTCAAGTTGGGCTTATTTTGTTCATCTTTTTAAATTTGGCATACTTTGTGCATCTTTTGACATTATATTATTTCTTCAACGTAAATCAACAAATCTTAGCTTGTGTGATTAACTTTCAAATAAAAGAAAAAACTTTCTTGTATAAGGAAGAATAAACCACAAAATAAAAATCCAATAAATAACAATAAAATCAACACATTAAATAATATAATAAAAGAAAAATAAGCCACAATTTTGAAACAATCATAACTATAAGATAAATGTCTATTAGAATATGAAGATGATATCCTTAAATAAATCTAATTATAATTTGATCTAAAGTTTGAGTAAAAAAATCTTAAGGAAATAACATTATAATTCAAACAATTTAAAATTTTAATCCTTTAGCTTAACATTCTAGATTAGTGAAAGAAAGAAGAAAAATCAACATTAACAAAACTCCCCTTTTTTATTTTAATAGAAAAGCACATACTCAAACATAAAGAAAATATAAGTAATCCAACACAAAAGAATCTAAATTTAGCATCATAAAAATTACAACTAAACTAGAAGAATCTAAGATCAAATACAATAACCAAACTAATACTACGGGGGATCTCAATCTGTAGGAGGCTGTGGAGAACTGAACTGGGTAAAGTAGCTATTGATGGTAGCTATTTGAGTATTGAGTGAGTCAAAATTTCCTCTAACCTAGCTCATATATTCATTATATCTATATTCCTGCTGATCCAAATAAGTCTGAACATGATCAAATCATTGATCTATATGAGACTCGAGGTGATTGAATCTCTAAATCAACTCATGGTAGAATTGATGCTCAAGTCTAGGAGCAGGTGCCAGTGCTGGAGTAGGTCCTCCTTTATCAAATTCATCTCCCTCATCCCCTTGATCCTCATGGGAAAGAATGCAAAATGAAGGATCATAAAATAAATAGGCAGATTATTTGGGGGATCGAGATGAATAAGATTGTATTTCTTTTCAAGAATGTAGGCAATTAAGTATCCTAAAGCCATATTCTTCTTCCTTCTAGTGGCATGGAGTCTGATATCAGTAAAGTTATTGATGTAGTCCATAATAACCTAGGCTTCATCAATTGGAGTGTTCGACAAGATGTAGTATGTTACTATACTAAGCAAATGAATGATATTGATTTGATCACCAGCTTTAAGAATAATGGAGGTTCTTAAGATATGCTGGATGATTATGGCATTTTAGTTCAAGGTTTGAATAAGGGGTAAGTGTTGAATTGAATGTATACCACTAAGAGTTTGATTAACATCAAACTAATCAAAATCACTTCTTGAAGTCATAGAATGTGCCCTAACTCCTTCAGTTCTAAGATGTAAAAAGTGCCCAAACCATTTTTAGTGATTTCAACTCATTAATGGAAGACATATGAGGACATTATGGTGTTTTTTTTCTCTCATTCTCAAATTGGCGAGAAAATAATAAAATGTGCAATAGTGGAAAGCATGGATGAGAGTGAGAATGAAGGAAAATTGTGTGGAATCAAAGAGAGACATAGCTAGAAAATTTATGTCTTCTTGAATAAGAAGACGGAAAGGAGTAATCTTGGCTTGAACAAATTTATTGCAGGCTTGTTCATTTTCTCTTGAAATAAAATTACAATCTTGTTCCGTATAAGAGGAACTCCCTTTGGTCTGACATACTCACTTGCTTCCGCTTGCCATTTGCAACACAAGGATTGAAAAGGACTGAATGTGGAATAGATTAAGAAAAAATTCAAAGAACGGCTTCTAATTTATAAAAATCGAATGATTTCATACAAAATAAAATTGAGTTCGTTGTATAATTTTTAACTTCGTACATATAAACTTGGGTTTGTACATACAAAAAAAAAAATAGCAAAGAATATTTATTGCAGCAAAATGTCTTTTCATAAAGTTACATTTTTTATGAGTCTTTTCGTACGAGCTTTGAACAAACCTAATCGTGCAGACAAACACGTGTTCATACAGGATCATTTATCAATAATGATCATACTTACCGATTGAATTCGTCCACATACAAATAGATAATAGGATTGTATAGATGGAATAGGTGTTTGTTTGGGATGATGTTTGAATAATAATTATTCTACACTAAATTAATTCATTCTCAGAATGCCCGCCATGTTCGTATAAATAAATAATTGAAGCTTCATACAGATGATGAGATGTTCATATTATAGGATTAAAATAAAAAGGTATCAAATTTTTATATGTCTAATTAAAAAAAAAGTGTAAAATTTGGAGAATTCGTACAGTATGAAAGTAGTTCATATAATCAAGTGGAAATGGAGTTTTAGATTTTCGCATGATGATCAAAATACTTTTCTAAAACAAATCAAACACGATCCATGAAACACACAAAAAAAATAATAAAAGGAAAAATTAAAGACAAAATAAAGAAGTACAAATAAAACAACTCAAAAACAAAATAAAGAACAAAACACAATCACAAACACAAAAGAAATCCACCACAATTGCATTTTAAAGGACATGGTCCGTAATGAAGTGTTGTCTTATGTCTATATACTTAATCTTGGAGTGTTATATTGGATTCTTTGAAATGCAAATGGCACTTATATTATACAAAAAATTGGAATAGTATCAATTAAAAAACCTAAATCCATAAGTTATTATTTTAACCAAAGAACTTGTTCCACACAACTTCCTAAGGCTATATATTCTGTTTATGTATCAGAAAGGACTATTGAATTATATTTTCTACTAGACCAAGAAACTAAAAGAGTTTCCAATAAAATGGAAAGTTTTAAAAATATTTTTTTGATCAACCCTATATCTTGCAAAATCTTAATCAAAATATCTAATTATTTTAAAAGTTGTGTTATTCCTAGGATACTAAATCCTTAATTTTTTAGTTCCCAAAAGACATCTCAAAATTCTTTTAACAGTAGTCAAATGGAATTCTTTTAGATCAGCTTGAAATCTAGTACAAGGATAAATACTAAACTTTATATCAGGTCTGCTAGCAATTAAATAAAGTAATGGTCTAATTATCACACTAAATTTCTTTTGATCAATAGATTTGTCTTTAGAGTCCTTATCTAATTGAGTTCAGAAACTCATTGTACTTATTGGTTTAGCTTTATCAATTTCATACTTCTTTAGAATATCTTTAATGTATTTTAACTGACTAAGAAATATGCCATCCTCTTTCTACTTTATGCTAAGACAAAAAAAAAAAAAGTAACTCAGGTCTCCCATCAAACTCATTTCAAATTCCTTACTCATTGTATTTGAAATAAGATATCATCATCATAAATTTGAACAATGAGAATATCATTTCAAACTCTTTTTATGAAGAGAGTAGTGTATGCACTCCCTTTAAAAAATGATCTTTTGAGTAGGAATGTGCTTAATCTTTCATACCATGCCCTAGGTGCCTATTTTAGTCCATATAATATTTTCTTCAGTTTAAACACATGATTATGATATTATGAATTTTTAAAACCTGGAAGTTACTCAACATAAACATCCTCTTTTATCACCCCATTAAGAAAGACATTTTTAACATCCATTTGAAATAATTTAAATCATTTAAAATAGGCAAAGGCCAGAAGTACCCTTATTTCTTCAAGTCTGACTACAAGGGCAAAAATCTTCATAAAATTAATTCATTCTATTTGATTGTACGCTTTGGCCACCAATCTTGCCTTATTTCTAACCTCTATAACTGAATCATTCATTTTTTTTTGAAAACTCACTTATTTCTAACAATACTTTGATTTTTAGGTCTTTCTACCAACTCTCAACATCATATCTAACAAATTATTTCAACTTTTTTTGTATAGCTAGAATAAAAAATTTATTAGAAAGTGCTTAATTTATATTAGTGGGTTCAATCATTGAAATAAATTATGAGTGGTTCACTTCTTTTCTAAGTCCATGCCTCCTAAAATCAATTATTCAGGATGAATTTTAGAATACTTCCATTCTCTAGGAAATATATTTTCTATTCCAACCCTTTCTTCAAGATTTGCATTTTTCAATTGCTTGGGTAATTTATTCAACATCTTCTTCTTCCAACCTAGACCCTCTCAAGAGAAGTAATAGAAGAATGAATTTCCAAAATCAGGATTCTACTTTAAAACCTTTGGCTGGAAAAATTGAAGCTGCTATTGTTCATAAGGATTCAAATAACAAATATAAAATGCTAGTGTTGGACTCTGATATTGGAACATAAAGTCATATTGATCAAGCCTTGTTGATAGACAATGACTCTAAGTCTGAAGAAAAAATTTCGATTGTAGTTCCTGTAGAAGACGATGATGTTAAGAGACTTGTCAACATAGAAGCTGATTCAAATGATGTGTTTATCCTCCAAACTAAAGTCTTTGAAGATGAAGTTGTATTAGTTATCAAAGAAGGAATTTGTGGAAAGGTGCTTGATGGAGTGAATGGTACAGGTATTGAAAAAATTGTTCAAGTTTCTAAAAATATAAATTTGTGTGAGACTGATTCTTTGGTTGCTAAAGATATTGTTAATGCTAATGAATGTTTGATTGAGGATGGTAAATTTCATTTGCCTCCTAAATCAGCTAATCATAAGAAAAAATCAAACAAAGATTTGAATTCTTTTGGGCGTATCAAAGGTAGTCTTAGAGGGAAGAAATTGGAAAATATTGGTGATAGTGGAGCTTCACCATTCAAATCATAGTAGTACTTATGAAGGTTGGTAATGGCACGAACCAAGATAGTGGTGATAAAGTCTTGGAGGATTTTAGCTTTCTACGGCTGGATGAAGATTTACATTCCAGCAATAGTATTATCTTTCAAAGGGAGATCTTATTTTACAAATCTTTGAGATTCTTGATTGTTGCATTAGAAATCAAGGAGTGGTGGTTATGAAGAAGGTGATGTTTGTGAAAATCCAGTTTTCTACAAAGACTTTAGGGTCTTTTTTACATGTTTTCCTTTCCTTTATTAGTTGTTTTTTTATTTTCATTTTAGTTTAAAAATAAGCATGAGTGAGTATTTGAAAGACGGTGATAGAATAAAGAAATTTATGACACTTTCTTCTCTTTATTTTTTACTTAATCGGGTATTCTGGGATACTAATCAACCTTATTGGTTGTTTTATTTTTGGTATCCCCTCCACCCCAATTGGTTTAAAATAAGGAATAGAGAATATTATTTTCTTTATGAAATTTCATATCCTTCAAATATGATTCTTTTGTTTGTTTTTAGTTTAAATAAGGCTTCCTTGTTTCTAAAGGATTGCCATTAGTTTGTAATATTTTATTTTAATGCAATTGGCATCTTCTCAAAAAAACCTAGACCCTCTAGAATTATCATATTCATAGAAAACTATATGAGTTATCTCCTCTACTACCAATATCCTTTTGTTAAAAACTCTATAGGATTTGCTAACACTTGAATATCTTAGAAAAATTCCCTCATTAGATTTAGGATCAAATTTTCCTAAAAGAATTTTATCATTATTATGAATGAACCCTTTTATCCAAATACATGTAGATATGAGAGGTTAGATGTCCTTCCCTTAAGAAGTTCATAGGGTGTCTTATTCAACTTAGATCTAATGTTCACCTTATTCAGAACATAGAAAGCTATATTAACACTTCAGCCCAAAAATATTTAGGAAGTAAATATTCAACCAACATGGCTCTAATAGCTTCTACCAAAGTTATGTTCTTTCTTTCAATGACCCCATTCTGTTGAGGGATCCTAGGAGCTAAAAATTTATGATCTATCCCTTGCACTTTACAGAAAACTTTAATTTTTTTTTATTTTCAAATTATCTATCATGGTCACGATGGGTTGCAAGATTTTCATAACCTAGCTTCCTCTAAATCCAAGTAGAAAAAATTTTAAACTTATCAAATAATTCACTATTATGTGATAAGAATCTAATTCAAGTGAACATAGAATGATCATTAATAATTACACACCTAAAAACTTTTCCTCCTAGACTTATAATGCTAATAGTGTTGAAACTTATTAATTATGAATTAGGTTGTTAGACCTAAGCTTATGTCACGGTGACTAGCCAAGAGGGGGGGGGGGTGAATTGGCATTGAAAAATTTCCCTCTTATATTTTTAAACCGATAAAAATCTTATAGTGAAATTTTATGAAAAAGATTTTTGAACCACAGATCAATAGAGAAAAATAAAGTAAAAAGCTGTGGAAAATAAAAAGACACAAGATTTATAGTGGTTCGATCAAATATGACCTACATCCACTCCCTGAAGTCTCCCACTTCAGGTATTGCACTATTACCAGTTAGTGTCTTGCCTTTTGCCCCCACATCAAGGCGGAGAAGCCTTCACAAAAACTTTATTCCACCACTACCCGAAGCGATAGAGAACCATCATCCTTTTACACCCTCCAAGTATAAGCAGAGTACCTCCCACTGTTTACACTCTCCAAGTGTAGGCAGAGAACCTTCCTGCTATTCACACTCTCCAAGTGTAGGCAGAGAACCATTCGTCCTTTCACACTTCTCCAAGTGTAGGTATAGAATCTCCTGCTGTTCACACTCCGTGAGTGTCGGCAGAGAACCGGATCTCCTTGAAAGATCTTTTCATGAGAAATCTAGAAGAACAAGAAGAAATAGTAAAGTAACCATAATTCACAAATGGAGATTTTTACCTTTGAATACCAAGTGAACCCTTCGCGCTCCAGTAGTAAGAACTCTCCTTCAAACACTCTCTTTTACTTTCTCCTTCAATCTCCCTTTAGTTTTCATTAAGACCAATGGACAAAAAAATCTAAAGATAGTCTAAAGTGGACCTTTTATATGAAAGGCACAAAAAACTGTCCAAAGACTGCAAAATTTCAATTATGTGCGTACTCGATCGTCCCGTACGATTGAATTTCGTACGTACGAACAGTGTAGAACTATTGCGTACAAACTTAATGTGCATTGGTATGAAATTAATTCGTACCCGATCATCGTTCCATATGAACATAGTTCGTCAGGTACGAACATAGTTCGTCAGGTACGAACATAGTTCGTCAGGTACGAACATAGTTCGTCCAGTACAAATAGTTATTTCAAAGGTTCATTGGGATAAAAAAATAAGATGAATCACAAGTTTAAAGAATAGAGAATATCATCCAGGGACGAAGGTGTCGATTCATCTGGACGAACTGAATAAACTAAAAATCCAGAGGAGATCATACAGAGACGAATGGGACTATTCATCTGAACGAACAATTAAAATTGAAAATCCCAGAGGAGATCATCCAGAGATGAATGGGACTATTCATCTGGATGAACATTTCAAACTAAAAATCCAGAGGAGATCGTCCAGAGATGAATGGGATTATTCATCTAGATGAATAGTTAAAATTGAAAATCCAGAGGAGATCATCTAGAGATGAATGGGACTATTCACTGGATGAACAGCACTTAAAAAAATTTTACTCACCCTTTGTTTGTTCCATTTGCTCCTAGAAGTATATAACCGGTCTAATCGTCCTGTACGAATATAGTTTGTCCTGTACGATCAGTATTAAAAATTATGAATTTTAAAGTTTTCCCGGTGTGTGTGTGTGTGCTGAGTTACTTAACTATAATCACACTCCGACTCAAGTAAAACAAATACAGACTCCAAGTTACAAAAAATAACAAGCAGATCTTTGATTTGAAGTCTTCAATTATCTGGAGTATGATTTTTCTAAAATGTTAGTATACACAAGAGCCAAAAAACAATTCTTTCAAAATATGTTAGGAGAAAGTAATACTCAAAAAAATAATATTTTGAATCATCAAAACATATAAGTTGCAAGAATGTGAAGTATGCAAAGCTAAGTAGCAACTCTCTCAACAAACTCCCCCTTTTTTATGATGGCAAAATAATTATTATTTGTATAATTTTCAAATTCCTAAGTTTCTCTTAAACTCCCCCTGAATGAATAAACAAGTAAGAATAAGGGGATTATATGTTTAACTAATCCTAATTTTTAATTTTAAAATATCCACACACTCAAAAATGCACAATAACAATCACATTTAAACACAAAGAAGACAATAAAAAATACGAACACAAAAATATGAATACGAATAACACGTTAAAGACACTTTAAAAACAACACTTCAAATAATATTTTTCTCCTTTTTTTACAACAGTAAAAGAGAAAAAGAAAAAAGAACAATACAAAAATGTAAGAAGTCATATGAAGAGCCTTTGATAATTGATCCTGTAAAGAGGACATTTGCAAATAAAATTAAATATCATTAGAGAAATAGAAAGATTCATATAATTTAAGTAGAGATATAACATAGACAATAAAAGAAATATCAAAAATATGAATCAATTTAGACAATAAAATAAGCAAAATCATTGCAAAGTAGATGAATTTAAAATTTGTATATTTCAAATTTCAATACTAAATAAAATTGAACATAAGATTAATTTGAATTTAAAGATTGAAATATTGAAGAAAGAATTTATACTTGTGGCGTTTTACGTATCTTTTCAATATTTATGGCATATTTTATACATATTTTATTTATGAGCTTATTTTGTGCATCTTTTTCAAATTGTGAACCATTGCGCAGTCTTTTAATTTTTTTGTACATTTGTACATTTTCAAGTATATTATTGATCTTTCTAAAATCAATAATCTAAAATCTCAAATTTCTCTAAGTACAACAATATTCATATTGATAAGAGAAATACAAAATAAGAAAATATCATAATTGCAATGATAATATAAAAATTATATTAGTCTAACAATAGACATGAGATTGACATTCTTTAACTAGATCAAGTTATAATCACAACTTAAATGTTTGAAAATTTTGATTTTCTAATGAAATCAAATTTGTATTGTAATTCTAAATATAGCACTTGTGATATCAATATTTCAAAGATGATCATACAGGCTAACACATATTTCTGAAATAAAATAAAAAATAGTAAAATAAGACAAGATAATTTTTATTGATATCATTGGTAGAAGATAGTACATTGTGCATGGATGATATTAATACAAAAGACACAAATATATAAACACATAAAAACTAACAAATCATATAAGAAAAAGATAAAACAAAAACATCAACATCACATAACATGACATGAAACATAAAAACCTAATAGCTAACAATCACATTAAATCACATATGGTAGAGAGAATCATAAAGAAGTACAATCATCACTCAGAGGGGGCCCTGATCTAGAGGAGGAGGTGGCTGGTTGAAGAAGTTATAATAGCTACTCATCATAGCCATATTCGAGCCTATAACATCCAGTTGGCCTCGCATCCAACCCATGTCCTGCTGGTACTACACGTCTTGCTGCTGTAGATGAGTTTTAATTTGATCAAAGCGGTGATAAACTTGAGTCTCAAGACGATCAAAATGCTGGACCAAATCCTGAAACTTTTGTCTAACAATAGGTGTAGGTACAGGTGTAGCTCTTCTCCTATCCTCCTCAAAGTCACTACTTAGCACATGTGGATCTCTATAAAAGATTGCTCGGAATGAACCATCATTGTAGTAGATAGGCTCTTCAAGATTTTGAATTGGATGGACAAGGTCATATTTCTTCTCCAAAATGTAGGTCACAAGATGTCCTAAGGCTATATTTTTCTTTCTCTTGTGAGAGACATGGCCAATCTCAGAAAGTCCATAAATGTAGTCAATGATTGGTTGGGCTTCATCTATTGGTGGGCTTGTCATAATCAAATAAGTCACTATGGAATGAAGAGGGGTAATATTTACTCTATCTGCATCTTTAGGAATAATGGAGGTTCGAAGAACATGCTGAATGGTCCAAGCATTATGATTAAGAGTGGTCACCTTAGGTAAATGAACTTCATTTCCAAACCCTCTAATAGCCTCATTTATTGTAGTCCAGTCAAAGTCGGAGGAAGAAGTCAAAGTATGGGCTCTAATCCCTTGAGTCCTTAAGTTCAGAAATATTCCCTAATCCACTTTTGTTATCTCTACTTTCTTCTTAAAAACATATGACTTAATCACAATTTAGTTAGATTTAAAAGACATATTTGCAAGGAAGTAGCAGAAAGTTTCCTTGTTGTAGAAATGGACTAGACTCAGAAGAAGTGCAAATTGTGTAGAAGCAAAAAGTTCCATAATTTTAAAAGTGATTTGTTCTTGGAGAAGGACTCTAGAGGGGGTGATCTTGGCGGCTGCAATCCTAGGGAAGGTCTCCTCATTTGCTATTGATAGAAAGTTTTCTCCAAGGTTTCTAGACGGGGGTCCCTTAGCAAGTACCTTTTGCCTGTCTCTTTTGCATGAACTAGCCATGGAAAAGATCAAGAAGATTTGGAGGAATGAAAGAGTTTTTTAAGTAAATGAGATTTGAGTTCAAAACCTTTCAATTTAAACAAAAAAAAAATGAATTTTCGTACGAACAAAAATTCATTTCATCCAGGATGAATTTGGGTTCGTACGTACGAAATAAATTTCATATGTACGAACGAATGTGTCCAAAAATGAAAAGACTTTTCATAAACATGCAAGAGGCATCCTTTCATACAGACTTTTGATCAAATGATTGTACAGAAGAACAAGTGTTCATTCGAGACGATCAGTTATTTAAGATCATTTTTATGACGGATTGAAACGTCCCCCTATTTGAATTGCCACGTGTTCGTATGTACGAACTGAACGTTCGTATATACGATCAGAAATAAAGAAATTGATCTTATCCGTATAACTGTCTACATGAGTATATACGATTGAATACATATTGTCCGGATGATCGTCACAATTGTATATACGAACAATATTAAAAAAAATTTGAAAAATGGCATGCAAACCGTTTAAATCAACCATTAATACACTACAGGATTCATCCCGTACGAAAATAATTTCATACAGATGAATTTCAAACTTTGAAATTTGCATGCCAATACTAAAAAATCATGAATCTTGATGTGAAGGTATACAAAACAAATAGACCAAGGATTGCAAAATCAAGCATGAACAAAATACTGAAAAACACATACAAAAAATCACAAAATTAAAAGATAGAAAATACAAATATCAATGTTCAAAAAACATTTAATTAAGCATTTAAGTCAATCACACCAAGCCTTGTTATTAATGTACTGAAAGTATCAAAGGCTAATTGCTTAGTAAAAATGTATGCAAGTTGATTTTCTGTTGATACATGATTGAGTTCAACTTCTCGTTTTGTTACATGATCCCTTATGAAATGATGCCAAATGTCTATATGTTTGATTCTTGAATGTTGAATAGGATTTTTAGAGATACAAATGACATTAGTGTTATCATAATAAATAGGAATTGTACCTATTGTTAATCCTAAATCAATTAACTATTGTTTCAATGAAAGTACTTGTGCCATACAACTTCCTAAGGCAATGTATTCAGCTTCAGTAGTAGATAGAGCTACTGAATTTTGTTTTCTACTAGGCCAAGAGACTAAAGAATTTATAATGAATTGACATGTTCCAGAAGTACTCTTTCTATCAATCCTACAACCTGCAAAATCCAAATCTGAAAATCCAATTATTTCAAAGGAAGAGCTAAACTTAGGATACCAAATTCCTAAGTTCTTAGTTCCCAACAGATACCTTAAAATCCTTTTAAATGTTGTAAAATATGATTCTTTTAGATCTGATTGAAATCTAGCATATAAACAAACACTAAACATGATATCAGGTCGGCTAGCTGTCAAGTAAAGCAAAGATCCAATTATCCCTCTAAATTTCTTTTGATCAACAGATTTTCCTTTAGGGTCCTTATCCAACTAAACTAAGGAACTCATAGGTGTATTAATAGCTTTAGTATTATCCGTTTCATACTTTTTGAAGACATCCTTAACATACTTTGACTGACTAAGAAATGTACCCTCCTCAGTTTGCTTAATGCTAAAGCCTAGAAAATTGCTCAAATCTCCCATTAGACTCATCTCAAATTTACTACTCATTATTTTAGAAAAATTATCATAAAGATTTTTATTTGTAGATCCAAAGATGATATCATTATATAAATTTGTACAATGAGTATTTTCTCTCCTAATTTCTTCAAAAGGAGAGTTGTGTCCACACTTCCTTTTTCAAAATATCTCTTAAGTAGGAAGGTGCTCGACCTCTCATACCAAGCCCTAGGTGCATGTTTTAATCCATATAATACCTATTTTTAATTTGAAAACATGATTTGGATGTTTAGAGTTTTCAAAACCTGGAGGTTGTTCCACATATACATCCTCTTGAATTACCCCATTTAAAAAGGCACTTTTAACATCCATTTGGTACAATTTAAATCCTCTAAAATAGGCAAAGGCTAACAAAATCCTAATTGCTTCCAAGTCTAGCTACAGGAACAAAAGTCTCCTCAAAATCAATCCATTCAATCTGATTATAACCCTTAGCAATCAATTTAGCCTTATTTCTAATGACTATTCTGATCATTCATTTTATTCTTGAATACCCATTTAGTTCCAACTACACTTTGATCCTTTATCCTTGCAGTTAATTCCCAAACTTCTTTTCTTTCAAATTGATTTAATTTCTCCTACATTTCCAATATCCAAAATTCATTCGAAAGTGCTTGATCAATATTTATGGGTTCTATCATTGAAATAAAGGCTGAATGATTGACTTCTTTGTTCAGTCCATGCCTAATCCTAACACCCTCTTTTTTTTTTTGAAGAAAGCAAATTAATGCATTAAGAACCAAAGACAAACTAATTACAAGTAATAAAAGGATCACATTCCTCCTTGATAAGTTTCCATAATAAGGCCGGAATGCTTTCCAAAGAAAACCTATTAAAATAAAAACTATTATCCAAAGCCAAGGTAGCACAACAATTAGCTACCTTATTACAATTTCTAGATGTATAATGGAAAATTACCTTATTGAAGTCATTCAACAAGCAAAGATCCTTGTATGGGCACCTATAATTTATTTTCCAATGCCTAGTCCTAACACCCTCACTAGGTTCACCTATAATCAATTCCTTTGGGTGGTTTTTAGAAAATCTTAAATTTCTAGGCATCAGGTTTTCTATCTCCAAATTTTCTTTCAAATTTATTTTCTCAGTCTTTTGGGAGTTAATCTCTATCTCATCCTCTTCAACAATTGGTTCTTCCAAAATTCTAGATTCATCAAATACAATATGTATGATCTCCTAAATTATTAAAGTTCTTTTATTGAATACTTTATAAGATTTTCCAACACTTGAGTATCCTATAAAAATTCCTTCATTTGATTTTGGATCAAATTTTCCTATGGCAAATTTTTTATTGTTTTGTATGAAGACCTTCATCCAAAAACATGCAAATATGACAATTTAGGTGTTCTTCCCTTTAGTAACTCATAGAATATTTTATTTAAATTTGATCTAACATTCACCCTATTCAGAACATAACACGTTGTGCTAACCGCCTCAGCCTAAAAATATTTAGGAAGTGAGTATTCTACCAACATAGCTCGAGAGGCTTCTATTAATATTCTATTTTTCCTTTCGACTACCCCATTATGCCGAGGGATTCTACGTGCAGAAAAATTATGATCAATTCCTTTTTCCTTACAAAAATCCTAAATTTTTTATTTTCAAATTCTCCGCCATGATCACTCTAAATTGTTAAAATTTCACATCCCAGTTTTCTTTGAATCCAAGTCAAAAAATTTCTAAATTCAAATGATTTATTCTTATGATATAAAAATCTAATCCACGTGAATCTAGAATAATCATTCACAATTACAAATATGTATACCTTACCTCTAAGATTACAGTTCCAACTAGTCCAAAAAGATCAATATGTAATATCTCTAATGGTTTACTAGTTCTAAGATCCTTATTGGACTTAAAAGAGGACTTCACCTATTTTTCTAATTGACATACATCGCAAAGGTGATCCTTAGTAAAGTCTAGTTTTGGTATACCTTTCACTAAGTTCTTTTGGGTAATCCTCCTAAGGTTTTTCATACTAGAGTGACAAAGTCTCCTATGCCAATGCCATGACTCATCAGAAATAGTTTTTAAACAAAAAGCAGTATGAGTTTTAATGCAATTTAAGTCTAGCATATACACATTATTTATCTGAATACCATTCAAAACATCATTTCCATTTAGGCTTAATATGCAGTTAGTAGAAAAATTTTTTACACAATATCCTTTATCACATAGCTGGCTAATACATAACAAATTATGTTTTAAGCCTTCTATAAGTAGTACATTTTCAATACAAAAGTTTTGAAGATTTCCAATCATACCTGATCCTACCACATTCTTTGTGGTGTTATCTCCAAGTGTAACCCTGCCTCAACTTCTGGCTTTCAGCGATATGAATTGAGAAGTATCTACAGTCATATGCTTTGAGCAACTGCTATCCAGAAACCATATGCTCTAATGAGACATTGTGTGAGAGCGATCCTGCAAAATCATCAAACGTGAGAACTGAGAACCCAAACAAGTTTAGGTTCACCTTTTTTCAAATTATAAATAAATGCATGTATGATAAGTCTTTGTTTATGCATCTTAGGTCTCCACACCAAATAAGTTTTCTTCTTTAATATACAGGTATGAGCTATATGTCCAATCAATCCATAATTACGACATTTGACTCTTGGAAAGGAGTTTCTTAATCTTCTATAGTTTCTCTATTTATTTATGGATTGCATAAATTTGGATACAAAATAGGATTCATGAAATCTTCAAGTCTTGGTGGCATCCTATTTTCCTCAAGAGTTTTTATCTTCAGTTTATAAAAAGAATTCATATTTTCCAATATACGATTTGTATAGTTTACTCGATATAATTTGCTCTCTTATTCATCCTTACGATTTTTAAAATATTTTTAAAGTTCATCATAGGATGATTTAAAATTTTATGGTTCTTATTCAAATCGTCAAACTCATTAAGTAATTTTATATGGTTGTTATCATTTAAAGCATGATCTTTCCTAAGTATTTCATGTTCTCTTTAAAGGTCTTATAATTTTAAATTCAATCTAGTATGCAAATTCTTTAATTTCCTATATACACCATGTAAGCGTTCAGAGACTTCTAAAAGTTCATTGTAAGTCAAGTCATATACCTCTTCTTGATCTGACTAATCAAGATTATCGGCCATCAAGCATAGATTGGTGACTTCTTCTTCCTTTTTAGTCTCTGACGGGTCTGAAGCTGAGTCTGCCCAGAAAGCTCTTTGGAATTTCTTCTTGCCCTTCTTCACTATTAGTTTCTCGTCTACCAACTCCTTTCTAGGAGTGGCTTTGAGTTTTGGGTAGTCTGACTTAATATGTCCAGGTTTCCTGCACTCATAGAAAATAACATCATTTAAAACCTTGATATTTCTATTAAATTTACTCGATTCTATTGCTGGCATCTCTTTTGCTTCCTCTTCAAAAAGCTTCTGAACTGTCTAGTTATTAATATGATATTGTCCTCATCCTTAGGTGCAAATTAATCACTCTCTGACTCCTCTACCTTTAGTGCAATATTCTTCTTCTTTTGTGGCTCTCATGTATCAATCTTTCTTTGACTCACTCCTTACTAATAAGCAATTAGTGATCTAAGAAGATTATCAATAGAGTAAATATTTAAATCTTTAGACTCTGTAATCATAGTTATTTTAGCATCATAAGTATTAGGTAAACAACGAAGTGTTTTATTAACCATTTTAGTATTTATTAGTTCCCTAACCAATGCATGTAAAGAGGTGACTATTTGTATGAACCTTGTGTACATATCAGAAATAGATTTATTTGGTTTCATGCGAAATAGTTTATATTTATGCAACAAGATATTAACTCTAGATTATTTAACTTTATTAGTTCCCTCATAAGTTATACAAAATCTATCTCATATTCCTTTCCACTCTTGTAAGTGGAAACCCGCATGTAATCTTCAGATTTAAGAGCACAAAAGAAACTATTCAAGCATTTAGCATTAAGTTGTGCTAAGTCATATTCTTCTACTATCCAGTCCGCAAAGGGTGTTTCAACTCTAACTCTGTCAACTAATTAAGTTGGTTTTGTATACCCTGCTTGTACTAAAATCCATATACGATAATCAAGTGACTGTAAAAAAGTAGACATGCATGTTTTCCAAAAAATCAAAAGGAATATTGTCAAACAAGGGAGGTCTAATTATAAAGTAACCTTCAGGTGTGTTTCAATTTCTAAATGTAGCCATGGTTGTTAATAAAAACGTAGTCTAAACATATGATTTTGAAACTAAGCTCTGATACCACTTATTAAAACTTGTTAATAATGAATTAGGTTGTTAGACATAAACTTATGTCCCAGTGGCTAAACAAGAGGGGGGTGAATTGGTATTTTAAAATTTTACTCTTATATTTTTAAACCGATAAAAATGTTATAGTAAAAATTTTTAAAAAAGATTTTTCAACCACAGATCAATAGAAAAAAATAAAGTAAAAAGCAGTGGAAAATAAAAAGACATAAGATTTATAGTGGTTCGGTCAAACACGACCTACATCCACTCCCTAAAGTCTCCCACTTCAGGTATTGCACTATTACCACTTAATGTCTATTTTTTCCCCCACAGCAAGGAGGAGAAGCCTTCACAAAAACTTTCTTCCACCACTAACCGGTGCAGCAGAGAACCGTCATCCTTTTACACCCTTTAAGTGCAGGTAGAGTATCTCCCGCTGTTTACACTCTCCAAGTGTAGGCAGAGAACCTTCCCGCTGTTCACACTTTCTAAGTGTAGGAAGAGAACCCTTCGTCTTTTCACACTTCTCTAAGTGTAGGAAGAAAACCTCCCACTATTCACACTCCTTGAGTGTCGGCAGAGAACTGGATCTCCTTGAAAGATCTTATCACGAGAAATCTAAAAGAACAAGAGAAAAGAGTGAAGTAACCATAATTCACAAATGGAGATTCTTACCTTTGAATATCAAGTGAACCCTTCATGGTCCAGTAGTAAGAACTCTCCTTCAAACACTCTCTTTCACTCTCTCCTTCAATCTCTTTTCAGTTTTCATGAAGACTAATGGACAAAAAGATCTCAAGATAGTCTAAAGACCTTTTATATGAAAGGCACGAAAAATCATCCAAAGATAGCAAAATTTTAATTCTATGTGTACTCGATCGTCCCATACGATCGAATTTCAAAAACTATTGCAAATGAAATTAATGTGCATTGGTACTAAATTCCTTCATACCCGATCATCATCCTGTATGAACATAGTTTATCCGGTATGAACAGTTATTTCAAAGGTTCATTGGGATGAAAAAATAAGATGAATCACAAGTTCAAAGAACAGAGAACATTGCCCAGGGACGAAGGTGTCAATTCATCTAGACGAACTAAATAAACTAAAAATTCAGAGGAGATCGTCCAGAGACGGGACTATTCGTCTGGATGAACAGTTTAAACTAAAAATGCAGAGGAGATTGTCTAGAGATGAATGGGATTATTCATCTGGATGAATAGTTCAAACTGAAAATCCAGAGGAGATCATCCAGAGATGAATGGGACTATTTCTCTAAATGAACAGTTCAAATTAAATATCCAAAGGAGATCGTCTAGAGACGAATGGGACTATTCGTCTGTACAAACATCACTTAGAAAAATTTTTACTCACCCTATGTTCATTCAATTTTCTCCTAGAGGTGTATAACTGATCTGATCGTCCTTCATGAACATAGTTCATCCTATACAATTAGTATTAAAAATTGTTAATTTTAAAGTTTTCCCCCGATGTGTGTGTGTTGAGTTACTTAACTACAATCACACTCTCTCCGACTCAAGTAAAACAAATAGAGACTCCAAGTTATAAAAAATAACAAGCAGATCTTTGATTTGAAGTCTTCAATAATCTGGAGTATGATTTACCTGAAATATTACTGCAAACAAGTGCCAAAAAAAAATCTTCCAAAATATGTTAGGAGAAAATAATACTCAAAATAATAATATTTGAAATCATCAAAACATATAAGTTGCAAGAATGTAAAACATGCAAAGCTAAGTAACAACTCTCTCAACAAATAGGTCCAAAAAGATTCATGTGAAGGACTTCTAAAGGTTTGCTAATTCTAAGATCTTTAATTGAATGAAAGGAAGACTTGACTTATTTCCCTAATCGACATGCATCACACAAGTGATCATTAATGAAGTCTAATTTGGGTATACCTTTTACCAATACTTTATAGGCAATCTTTTTAAGATTTTTCAAGCTTGTATTACAAAGTCTTATATGTCATAACCAAGATTTATCAGTAATAATTTTTAGACAAAAAGCATTATAAAATTTAACACAATTTAAATTTAGAATGTAAACATTGTTTACCCTATCTCCTTGTAACACATGAATTCCATTCGTAAATATAATGTAGCTTATAGACAAAAACTTTCTATTAAAATCTTTATCACAAAGGTGACTAATACTTAGCAAATTATATTTTAAGCCTTCTACTAATAAGACATTTTTTATTAGAAAAATTCTTTGTGTTACCAATCATACATAACCCTACCACTCCCTTAGTGGTGTTATCCCAAAGTATCACTTTGCATCTAGTTCTATCCTCTAGCAATATAAATTGATTTGCATCTCTAATTATATGTTTTGAACATCCACTATCCAGGTACTTCATGCTCTCATGAGGGCTTGTGTGAGAGCGTTTCTACAAAATAATTAAACATTAGACATGGGAACCCAAATAAATTTGGGTTTATCTCTTAATAATGATAATCCATATTCATGTTTGATATGCTGTGATTGATGCATCTTAGTTCTCCACACTAAATGTGTTTTATTATAAATAGTGCAAGTGTGAGAAATATGCCCCAATATTCCACATGAAAAGTATTTAACACTAATAAAAGGATATACTAATATGTTTGAGTTATAATATCTTTTCTTAGGTTTTAAACTTGTATGCTTTTGGTTAGGATTGCAAAATTTTTCAAGTATGGGAACAATCTTATTTTCCTTAAAAGCTTTCAAGTTTATTTGAAGATATGAATTTGTATTTTCCAAAATCAAATTTTCAATCTTCAAAATCAGGTTCCCTTTGATCGATTCACCCCTAAGAACTTTAAAATCATTTTTAAGCCCACAATAAGATTTTTTCAATACTTCATACTTCTTATTCAAATCATCAAATTCATCTAGCAAAGCCATGTGAATGATATCAATGTCTGTGTGATCATTTCTTAAATTTTTATACTCTTTTTATAAATTAAAAAACTAGACACTAAGATTACCATGCGATTTTTTAAGTTTCTTATATGAATTTTCCAATTGAAATAATTCATCATAGGATAGGTCACATACCTCCTCTTGATCTGAATGATCAAGTTTATCTATCATTAAGCATAAATTTTTAACCTCCTCTTGTGCTTCTATTTTTGAAGAGTCTGAAGCTGAGTTAGCATAGAAACCTCTTTGCAATCTTTTCTTGTCTTTCCTAACATTAGTTTTCTCCTTAACTTTCTCTTTGTTAGGATTATCTTTGAAATTAAGGCATTCACTCTTTATATGTCTAGGCTTTCTACATTCATAAGAAATGACTTTATATGAAATTTTTGATGACTTATTAAATTTACCTTTGTTCCAATGTTGGCGTTGTCATTTCTTTCTTAAAAAAAAACTTTTGAATTGCTTAGTCATAAGTGCAATTTCTTCTTCATCCTCTGGCATTAGTTGATCACTCTTTGAATCATCAAATTTTAATGTTATTTTTCTTTCTTTCCTTTTATCACATGTATCAATCTATCTTTTATTCATTCCTTGCTTGCAAGCAATAAGTGATCCAAGTAGATTGCCAATAGAATATACATTCAGATATTTAGACTCAGTAATGATAGTTATCTTTGCATCATAAGCTGAAGGGAAACAACGTAAAATTTTATTAACTTTTTTGAATTCGTAAGTTCTCTATCTAAAACATGCAATGAAGTAGCAATCTGAGTAAACCTTAAATATATATATATATATATATAATTGACTCATTTGGTTTTATGCAAAATAGTTCATAGTCATGTAGCAAAATGTTCAACCTAGTTTATTTTACCTCACTTGTTCTTTCGTAAGTTATGAAAAATTTATCCCATATTTCTTTTCCAGTCTTGTAAGTAGGAACATGCATATAATCCTCATAATTTATTGCACAGAAAAAATTGTTTCAACATTTTACATTTAACTATGCTAATTCGCTTTCTTTTAAAGTCCAATCAGTAAATGGTGTTTTGATTCTAATGCCATCATAATTCTAGTAGGTTTAGTATAACCTTAATGTACTAAAATTAGGGATCATCATTACGTGGTTAGTGAGAGAAAGTTGGTGAGAGAGGCTCTGGGAATTCAAATTTCCATTCTGTTACTTTGGTTTGAGTTCGGCAGCCCTCGACTTCCGCGGCTGGTGTTTCCGACGATCTGCCGGCTATCCGGCAGCCTTTGGAGATGAAGATGGAGCATAATCGACTCCTCTCGTCGGAATCCTAGGCGAATTATAGGAAAGGATTTTCTATTCCGGTGAAGAAATCTTTAGATGTTTTCAGTGGAGGTTCGAAAACACTGGAAGTTTTTAATAAAAATTTCAAAAATCTCAAAGAGAAACCATTGATCATTAATGAGGGTGGTCTATTGCAAAAGAAAGATTCTCCCATTCCAGTGCCCGGCAAAGGCAAAGATATCATAAAGGAGGATGGTTTTATTAATTCGAAAGCCTTTAAAAGTCCTATTTTAGTCAACAAGGTGATTAGAAATCTCAATTTGGAATCCTCTTCTTCGAATGGTCTAAGGATTTATTCTAACAAATGTTTCAATTATGCTTCATTGCCTTCTTCACCGAGTGGTAATGACATGATGGCTTCCCCTCAGTTGAATCTTATATCAAGGAATGAAGTTAAGGTGGATGAGGTATAGCAGCAAAAGAATGATGCTGATAGATCTTTTAAAGATCCTGATGCAGAGAATGTAGTTTTGAACAAACCTTCTCAACCGGTGAGCATTCAGAGTAATGTGGAGATTCAATCTGTTTGGAATAAAAAATAGAACATCAAGGTAGATAACTTGGATTTGGGCTCATTTTTATTTGAAGATGGTAAGGGAGTGAAGTTACTTGCCGAGAAGGAAATTGAGAATGCTAAGAGATTAGAGAAAGCTTTAGTTGTGAAGATTTTTGGGGAAGACATTCCATTTCATTTTGTTAGTATGGACTTAAGAAGGCAGTGGAATAATTTTGGAAAATTCCACATAACTGGATTGGGCCATGGCTGGATGTTATGTTATTTTGAAGATTCTAAGGTAGTGGATAGCATCTTATCTGGAGGTCCTTGGTGGGTGAGAGGACAGGTGGTGGGATTGGATAAATGGTATGCTTCCTTCAATCCTAATTCTCTCAAAAGCATTTCAGCTCCGATGTGGATCAGGCTACCTAATTTACCTCTTCAGTGCTGGGATGAGATAAACATCTGTAGGATTGCTTCTATGGTGGGAAAGCCTTACCTCCTTGAAGAAAATATGTTCCAGTGGAGTAGAAGGGAGTTTGCAAGGGTATGTGTTCGCATTCCCTTAGATTTAAAGATACCAAAGGGTGTTTGGGTTGAAGGATTGGCTGGAAAATTTTATCAAACAGTTGAGTATAAAGGATTTTAAAAAATTTGTACTGAATGTGGAAAGTTTGGCCATGTTGATACTGAATGTACTTAAGTTATTAAAGATAAAGATGCAGTTGTTGGGCCGTCTAATGCAAATGTATTATCTGAAACTAGGATCACTCAGAAGGAGGATGTTAAATCGAATGCTGATGGCGGGAAAGTGGAAAATAATTCTTGGATCCAGGTGAAGTATGGCAACAGAAGATCTAAGAAATTGGCTGATAGAAGAAGCTTATTTAATAAAATCTCTATTCCTATGAAGAAGATATATGTTCCAAAGCTTCGTCCATTAAATTCTAAGAAACCTTGTGAACCTAAAGGAGTTAATTTGAGAGTTGAATCTTATGTTTCAAAAATTATTTCTGTGCTGGAAGGAGCTTCTAAAGAAGATGTTGGAGTAGATCATCAAGCTGACTTTCCAAGAAAACAACATGTTGAGGTTACAAGAGTTGATTATTCTCTTAAAACTCTTAATAAGTTTGATGTATTAGCTAGTTTAGAAGAATCAAAAGTTACTAAAGATGTAAAGATTCAAGAGTGTAGCTGTGCTGAAGAAGGTGAAATTGTAGAAAATGGTTTTAATAACATAGCAGATTTGGATGATCTGTGTGCTGAAAAAATTGAAATAATTCAGGTGTTGGATAAGGAGGTTTCAAACTCTAATAAGGCTGTGGTTGGATGTCTATCTTTTAGAAAGAAAGTTAAACTTATCAAAGAGCTTAAGTCACTTGGTTCGGGTAATATAATTGAACGTGAAAGAAAGAAGGAAGGAGGAAAAGCTAAAAAGAGTGGGGGACCTTCCCCTATCTTTAAGCAATGTTTTTAGAGGAGCCAAGAAAGTGGAGGCTGCTCTATATTTGAAGGAGGTGATTAAAGATCACAAGGTGTTTTTTGTGAGTTTGATGGAAACAAAACTAAATTGTTTGGAGAATTCCCAAATTCTGAAGTTCCTTGGCAACAATTGGGAGTCTTATTGGTACCCTCTGAAGGCTTATTTGGAGGTTTTATGGTTCTATGGAGGAAAGACTTGGCTTCTTTCACAGTGGTTGAAATTTCCAATCAAATGATAGTGGGGAAATTAGAGGTTTTTAACAAAGGAATATGGAAGGTAGCAACCGTGTATGGGATCCCAAATGCCATTGACAGGAAACTTCTTTGGGACAGTTTAGAGAAACATTGCTCGGAGGACTTGCCAACAGTGATAGGAGGGGACTTCAACTGTGTTCTCTGTCAAGATGAAAAGAGAGGTGGGAAAAAAAATTTCTTGTCTCAAGGAGCTAAATACTTGAAGAACTTCATGATCAACAATGATCTTCATGAGGTGGGGTCTATGGGCCCAAAATTTACTTGGTGCAATAATAAATCCGGAGGGGCTCAGATTCTAGAGAAATTGGATAGAAGTCTTATCAATTCCATGGCTTTGAACTTTATTCACCTTGCACTGGTGAAACATTTATCCCGGATAGCATCGGACCATTGTCCTGTTTTATTGGAGCTTTTCAAACCATTGGAAGATTACGAAAAAGAGATCCGATATGAAGAAGTTTGGGCTACTTACCATGGGGCTGAGGCAATAGTGCAGAATTCTTTGAATAAATATGCCAGAAATGACCCGGCTTCAGCTCTTAATATTAAGTTCAAAAGAACTTTGAGGGCCCTTTTTTTCTGGAGCAGAGCTAAGTTCAAAAACCTTAATTCTCTTTGGGACAGACTGAAGGAAGAAATACTGGAAATCCAATTGGAGGAGGCAGAAGTGGGTATCTCTTTTGAAAAGCTACAGATTTCAAGATTCAAAATCAATGAGCTCAATGTTACTCTTGCACGGCATAATACCTGGTGGAAGCAAAGAGATAAAGAAAAATAGATGGAAGAAGGTGACTGTAATTCTGCTTTTTCCATGCATTTGCAAATGCCAGGAAAAATTTTAACTGGATCATTGATATTAAGACTACTAAAGGTAATGTTACGCAGGATGGCAATGAAATTCAGAAAGTTTTTTCTGACTTTTTCAAACTTAAATGGCAGCATAAACATTGTATGTTGGATGGCTGGCCAGAGCCTTCTACAGACATCAACGAAGTTGATCAAGCACTTCTGGATGCATAGTTCGCTAGGGAGGAACTCCAAGTAATAGTGCAAAAATCAGGGAGAAATATTTCTCCTCCTTTGGATGGAATTACTTTTTCTTTCATAAAGAAATTCTGGAAATGGATTACAAATGATGTTTGGCTAGCAGTGAGTCATTTCTTTTCTACTGGTGATATGCACCAGTCATGGAAAGAAACTCTAATTGTTTTGATTCCAAAGATTCAAAATCCTCAAGTGGTCACTAACTATCAGCCAATCAGCTTTTGTATGACCATTTATAAAATTATTGCAAAGATGCTTTTGAGTAGATTGGAGAAGGTTATTTACAAGATCATTTCGGTGGACCAAGCTGCCTTTATCAAAGGGCGATCCTTGTCAGATCATGTACTATTGGCACAAGAAGTTTTCAATAAATTCCAGTATTCTAAGCAAGGAAAGTTCTTTTGGCAATCAAGCTTGACATGGAACAAGCTTATGATAATATGGGTTGGCAAGCTTTGAGGCAAGTGCTTGTTCATTTTAACTTACCTAATAAATTTAGGGAGCTTCTTTTGCAATGTATCCTAGATCCTAAATATTGCATTATGATAAATGGGAGGAAGACGGATTGGATTGAAGGGAGGTGTGGTTTTAGGCAAGGCTTCCCTTTATCACCATATTTATTTATTTTATGCTCCCAAATACTATTAGATGCATTATATGGTAGAAAGGGGATGTGGGGATCTCTATTACTCCCAAGGCTCCTAGTGTTTCTCATTTACTATATGCTGATGATATTTTAATCTTCTCGGAAGCCAAGACTAAAGATATTAAGGAGTTGAAGACTATCATAAACAACTATTGTTTATGGTCGGGCCATAAGGTGAACCAATCTAAATCCATGATTCTTTTTGGTAAGCATACTAACCACAGAATTAAGAAGAGAATCTCTAATCTTCTTAAATTCAAGATGGTTAAGGAGATGAATTACCTTGGTGTGAAGATAACTTTGAGGAGATTGGTTTCTTCGGACTTCTTAAAGCAAATGGAAGTTGCAGCTAACAAATTAAACACTTGGGGACAAAAATTCATCTCTTTGGAAGGGAAGGTTGTTCTCATCAAATATGCATTCCTCTCGTTACCCATGTTCTTATCTTCTATTTGTCTTGTTCCTTTGGGTATTCTTAAAGATATTGATAAAATATGTAGAGGCTTCTTGTGGAAGAAGAAAGATGGAAATGCAGGTTTATATTATGCTTCATGGGAAAGTCTTTGCAAGACAAAGGAAGAAGGTGGTAGAGGCTTATTCTCAGCAGTTTCCAAGGTAGGTCCTTTACGGGCTAAATTGGCATGGAATTTTTGTATGAAGCCATCAACATTATTAAACGAAATCCTGAGAGCTAAATATGGAGGAGATATTTGGACGGCACCAATGAAAAAAGATTGTTAACCGACTTGGAAGATTATTACTATGGGAGCTTATTATCTTATAAACATTGTTAGATGGAATGTTTCTAATGGTAATTCTATTAATTGGATGTTTGATTGTTGGATTCTAGACAAATGCTTAGCAAAGTGGCCGACTTTTGTTAACTGTTTGGAATCAACAGAGTTCAAACTCAGCTCTTTTATTTCGGAAGGGCATTGGAGTTCCGATCAACTTCATTTAAATTTTGGGGAGCATCTGGTAGATATTATAACTCAAATTCCCATTGATGCCGGAAGGAGGTATGATCTTATGGAACTTAAATCTAAATTTTATGGAAAATATATTATTGCATTAGCTTTTCAAGCAATGACAGAAAATAGTGGTGAAATTGCTCTCTAGAATTGGATGAAGAAATTAAAATTGAGACTGAATGTTGAATTATTTTGGTGGAGGCTTTGCAATGATGCTAGTCCTTCTAATGATTTTTTATTTAGAAGAAGATTGAGTAATTTCTCAGGATGCCCGAGAGGTTGTGAAGAAGAAGAGAATGGATGCCATATTGCAGGGAAATGTGGTAAGCTTATAATAGTAATTTCTATTCTCAATAGCTGGGGATTCAAAGTTCCTTTTTTTGTCAATCTTCCTGAATGTTTGGAAGGATTAAAGAAGCTTATTGGAAAGAATTCCTACATTGCTAATATGTATTGTAAAACTACCTTGCTAGTGTGGAAAAGCAGATGTAAATTGATTCATGATGGAAGAGAAGACTCTGTTAATACTTTGGCTGCAAATGCAGTTTCTATAGCAACTGTATGTAATTTTATTAACTCTACTCCAGACAACTGGGATGCCAATCAGTGAAAGCTGTCTTGCTCTTGGTATCCTCCTCCACCCGGGTGGATAAAAATAAATGTAGATACATCTCTTTTAAGAAATAATTTGGCTGGTTTTGGAGGAGTAGCAAGGGATGATAAAGTAAGATTTCTGATAGCTTTTGGAACTAATCTTTTGCATTAGGACATTGCTCAAATTGAATTGATGACAGTTCTTTACTTGAAGAATATCATTCAGGAGTGGATGATTGAAGCTCAAGTAATTATCATTGAAGGGGATAATTTCAATATTATAAAAATTATTCAATCGGCTATGAAGACTTGGAAGGTTAGTAAGAGTATTGATAATAATTTAGCATTCATTCTAGATTTCAAACAAGTTTTATTTTCTTTTTCCAAAAGAGATTGTAACAAATTAGCGGATTTTTGTGCTAATTTGGCTTTAAAGAGTTCTTTTGTTTGGGAGAATCTTAGTTTTGAGGAAATTCCTCCTTTCTTGTTTTGCTTGAAGGAGGAATGTGACTCTTTAGGTTTTACTTAAGTTGCTTGTTTTGAGGTTTTTATTTTAGTTATTAATGCAATTGCATTTCATAAAAAAAAAGTCAACTAATTGCAAAAATATAGACATTCAAGTTTTTCCAAAAATCAAAAGGAATGTTATTAAATAAAGTTATTTACTGTTCAAATATCCTTCAACCATATTCCAATTTTCAAGATTAGCCATGATCATTTTTTAAAAAGTAGTCTAAATTTTAACTTTTGAAATTGGTTCTGATACCACTTAAAAGTCTGTGTTGTTCGTTAGACTTTTTAGAATTGTCCCAAGGCTAATCTAGAAGGGGGTGAATTGGTCATTTAAAAATTATTAGATTTTTTAAAACCTTTTTAGATAATTAAATCAATAATTTTGAAATATTCAATTTTTTAAAGAAATGATTATCACAGGATTTTTATATCTTAAAATTTTAAATGTAGAAAATAAAAATGCAGGAAAAAAATAACAAAAGAATAATGCCATATTTTATAGTTATTCAATCAAACTTGACCTATATCCACTCCCTAGAGGCTCCTTCTCCAAGTATTGCACTAAACAATAGTAAATCTCCTTTTGCCCCTACAATAAGGCAGAGAAGCCCTTATAAACTCTCTTTCACCAACCTGTTGCGGCAAAGTACCGTCATCTTTTATAGTCTCCAAGTGATGGCAGTGCTCCATCACTTCCTTTTTCACCCTCCTAGTGAAAATAGAGAATCGTCATCTTTTACACTCGCCAAGTGATGATAACATACTGTCACATCCTTTTCACCTTCCTGTTGAAGGTAGAGTACCAAATTTAATGTTAAAGATCTTCTCCCAAGAGCCTCCAAAGAAAATGGGTAGAAACTTGAAAAAGATAAAGAGATCCTCACTTTGGACAACCTTGTGAATTACTCATAATTCCCCTTCACTAGATCTCTCACTCTTCACACTCAAAATTTCTCCCAAACACACTCACAATGGTTACTATAAAGAGAAATTTGTAGCCAAAGGATAATTAGATAATTTTTAGGACTCTTTATATAGAAAACATGCGAAAATCATCAAAAAATTGAATTTTTCCAAGAGATCCATCCTATAATCATACTATATGATCGTAGATCATTCGGTATCAAAAGTTCAAAAAATTAGGGTTTCATTTTATATGAACTAAAAGTTTATGAGGGTTATTAAATCTTATAGAACTAGTCCCGAGGCTAACCAAGATGGGGGTGAATTAGTAATTTAAAAACTTCTTTAAATACAAAGAAATAATCCCTTTTTAAAAACTTTTTCAACATCTGAAAACTGATAGTTTTATCCCTTTATGTGAAGTAAAGTAAATTCATAACAACAAAATAATAGAGATTTTTAACCACACAATTAACATAAGAATAAATGCAAAAAAATAAAGTACAAAAAATTAAAATCAAGAACAAACACACTATAGATTTATAGTGATTTTTTCAACCTGATCTATGTCCACTCCCAGAGACTCCCTCTCTAGGTATTTCACTAAACTGTTTATTGACTCTCCTTTTGCCCCCACAGCTAGGTAGAGAAGCCCTTACAAAATCTTTCCATCAACCTAGTGCGATAGAGGATCATACTCCTTCCCTAGAACCTTGACTCTTTTCACCCTCCTGGTGAGGCAAAGAACTTTGACTCCTTTTCACCCTTCTAGTAAGGTAGACAACCTTGAATCATTTACACCTTCCCCGATACGGTGGAGTAGACGGGTCCTTTGACACCAAAGAGATCTTCTTATTCCCAAAACTTCCCTCAAGACAAATCTTGAATATTATGGTACTAAGATGCAAGCTTGCCTGAGCAACCATGTGAAACCCCCTCCACACTCCATTGAAACCTACAAAGATCTTCTTCCTCTCAAACTACACTCTTTCCTCTCTCTCTTTCATGGCTCTATCTTTAAGTTTTCTCCAAAAGAATGGAGACTCAATGCATGTCAAATATACTTATAATATCTTTGGAGTTAAATAGAGGGCTTAAAAAACCCTAAAAAGTAAATTCTATTATCAAAGATCATACAGTATGATCATAGGATCATCAAGTATGATGTACAGAATTAGACCTAATAATCATGTATGTTCTCCAGATAGTCCTATATGATAACTAGATAGTATAGTACGATCAGGTATTTCATTTAGGACGATCAAGTATCATCCAACATATTATTCAGGTCATCCAGTATGATCTTCACTGATTTCCCTAGATGATCGAATTGAATAAATTAATCATAATTAGTCCCTTAATCACAAGATCAATTAGGCATGATTGCCAAGATCATCCAGTATGATGTATAGTGTCCTAGATAATTAGAAAAAATAATAAAATTCAAAATTTTACCTAAATTTAATTCGCAGCTATTTTTTATGATCATAACTAATAGTTTAGTACGATCCAAATCGTCTAGTACGATCCAAATCATCCAATACAATTTGTTAGATGAGCTGATCAAACAGAATGATGTAATTCATATATTATGATTAGTTCAAAATTCAAACATCTAGTTTTGACTCAATCTCACATCCCTTGAGTGTGTGTGTGCATGGTTACCATGCTAGCATACACCCTTATAAGACTTGACTTAAGAAATCAAAAATATATTAATGAATATTATAAAAATTATTACAGCATAACCTATTCTATCCAATCTTGAGACTTGAATCATCGTTGTATGTTACATGGCATTCTTAAAATGTTAGTACACACATAAATAAATAAGTATTACAAATATAATTAGACAAGAATGTGAGCCGCAATATTTATTATCATCAAAAATATAAACTTGTGAGCTCGAGTTACAACAATCTCTACCTTTTTTATGATAGCAAACATTATTGGTTTAGTTTGCAAATTTAAAAATATTTTTTCTTAATCTCCCCCTCACTAAGATAATTATATTAAAAAATAAGGGATGCCAAAAAAATATTTTTTAAAAAATTTTAAGAAAAATGAAATTAAAAAATTAAGCAAAAGAAAAACAAACTAAAATAATAGATAAATAAATGTAAATACAAGATGAATAAATGTAACCAGATAAATACATTATCTCCCTTTGATATTATCAAAAAGTAAAGAAGCATAGAAAAAGAAACAAACAATAAAAAATGTAACAAACATAAAAGATTAAACCGACCCTGATCAGGTGGAGGTAGTGATGATGTTTAAGAAAAAATAATTAACTTCAACAAATTTTCTAAAAATCAGAAAGTTTCTTCTTGATTTTATTTAAAAGTTTAGTAAGAAATGAATTGATCGCATTAATATCTAGAAAGATTGGAAATTTGAATTTTATCAATCCTAACTCAAGCTCCTTACAAGTTAAAGTCCATTTTTTTAAAAAAAAATCTAATTCAAAAAATAAATTAGAAAGGAAATATAATCTTTTCAAGCTTCTTTTCAGAAATATATCTTAAGAGAATAGCATTGCAAAGTGATGAACCAAAAATTAAATTTTCAAATTCAAGTGTGAACGATATCAATTAGCATATGGACTTGTCTAAGATTTAAAGACTTGACAAGAAGGAAAGTTAACTTATTGTTGACTCATTTTATGCCTCTTTTTTTAATTTTGGTACACTTTGGGAATCTTTTAATTTTTAATCCACTTTGAGTATCTTGCAGTTCATTTGACAAACATTGCACATCTTTTCAGTTTTGAGCTCATTTTGTGCCTCTTTTTCACTTTTGCAAACTTGCTTCCTTCTTAAGTCTTTGAAGATTCCTAGTTGTGAGATTATCTTTCTAATATAAGAGAAGATGAACTCACTCGCCTTTATAGGAAAGAGCAAACCACAAATCAAAACTTGATCCATCTGAAATAGACAAACAATTTGAATAAGAAATTTGAAAATATATTCATTGATTTGTAAATATATTCAAATGAGATAGATGACTATAGGAAGATAAAATAAATCTCTATTACTTGGTCTAATTTTTAATTTGAAATAGTTTTTTATTCAAAAAGAAATTACACAACTAAAGGAGTTAGAGGAAGAAGGATAATCATCAATTTTTTTGCCTTTAACTGTTTAGAAAAGTCAGTAATCACTTACAAAAAATTTGAAGTAAAAAGAAGGTAAAGTTTTCATTTAAAAAAAATCTAAGAATTGGTTGATTCTCTTATACAAATATGATGTGAGATGTGATTTTTCGGTGATGATCAGAGAGTGTTCTAAAAATACATACAACAACAACATCAAGCCTTTGTCCCACTACATGGGGTCGGCTTCATGAATCCTTTTTTGTCATTGTGTCGGTTTAAAAGGCTAATTCTCATTTAAATCTAATAAAGAAAGATCATTTCTAATATTTTCTAACCAAGTCGTTTTAGGCCTACCTCCACCTTTCTTAAAATAAGTAAAATCTAATACCTCAACTTTCCTAACCGGGTCATCAGAAGGCCTTCGTTTAATGTGACCAAACCATCTAAGGCGACTCTCTCTAATTTTATCTTCCATTGGAGCTACTCCAAGTCTTTTTAGTTCTACCTCTACCTTACTTAACATAAGTCAAATCTAAAAAAAAAAACATACAAGAAATAATAAAGAAAATAAAAATATTCACAATGAACAAAAATAAAATAAAGAACATATAAACATGCATTAATTATAACATTGATAAACACATAAATAAAACTTTATACCTCATCATCTTGCACCTGGTGTGATAATTCATAAGCTAGGTCTACCCAGGTAATCTTTTACTTTTATCATTTATCTTTATTACAAATGGCTTATTTTTACTCTTTTCCTTTGCATGAAGTGTTTTTATATTGGGGCACAAATTTTTTATATGTTTGAATTTCCTACACCTAAAAAATACGTCAGAAGAAATCTTAATATTCTTACCTGTTTATATTTATTCCACTTTTATTGATATTGATGCTTGCGCTATAGTAGATTTTCAAAAGTTTTTATTATTGATGTTATTTTCTCACTCTCACCATCTACTAAGTCATCTTTATCTGTGTCTTCAACTTTTAAAACTATAGTTTTACCTGCATTCAAAAGTCTTTGACTCACACTTTGCTCGTGGGCAATAAATGAGCCAATTGAATTAGAAATAGAATAATCATTTAAATCTTTTGATTCATATATAGCAGTAACTTTAGCATGAAATTCATCAGGTACATAATTTAGAATTTTATTAACTTTTTTTAAGTTTGAAAACTCTTTATCTAAAGCATATAATGATGTCATAATTTGAGTAAATCTAGTATACATGTCTAAGATCATCTCATAAGGTTTTATATAAAAAGTTCATAATCATGCATTAGAATATTTAATTTATATTACTTGACTTTACAAGTACCTTCGTATGTAGTGCATAATCTATCTCAAATATCCTTGCTAATAGTACATGTAGAGATTCTAATATAATCTTCAAAATTCAAAGCACAAAAAAATAGTTCTAACATTTAGCATTTAATTGAGCATTAAGTTATTCTATTATACTCTATTCAGTAAAATGAATATTAGCTTTGACTCCATCTATAACACATGATGGTACAAAATAATCAGTTTGAATCATTTATCACATTCGATAATTAATTGATTGCAAAAAAGTAGACATATAAAATTTCCAAAAATAAAAAGAAATATTTTCAAATAAAGGTGGTTATGTGATTGAATATCCATTCACAGTATTATGATTTCTAAAGTTAGCCATTAATCATTTTTCAAAAAATTTATGAAACTTAATTAATGAATTCCTCTCTGATATCACTTGAAAGTTTATAAGGGTTGTTAAACCTTATAGAACTAGTCTTGAGGCTAACCAAGAGGAAGGTGAATTGGTACTTTAAAAACTTATTTAAATATTAAGAAAAACCCCCTTTTTTCAAGCTTTTTTAATATCTAAAAACTTATAGTTTTTTCCCTTTATATAGAAGCAAAGTAAATTATTACAAACTTGGATTCATGAATTATAATTTTGATGATAAAAAATATTTCTGTTACTTCTATTTTTTTATGACTGCCTTGCCTGCTAATGTTTTAGGTCCACAAGATCAAATTGCAAATCAAACTAGCTCAAGTTGATAGATTAGGACTGAGTCATCTTGTAATATACGTCTAGTGTCTTTTACCTTTTCTTAAGTCAATTGTAACATGTGGGTCTTGATGCTAAGTAACCTTGCACCCACACACTCGAGGGAAAATTTTAATTTTTTTAGAGTTTATTATTTTTGATCATATTATTTGGGACGATCCCAAATCATCATGGATGATCAGTTAAAAATAGAAATCCTAATTAGGGCATCCTGGTTAAGGCAGCCACAATTAAGAAGTTTGTCCAGAATGATATTATCATCGTCCAGGACGATAAGCTCAAATAAAAAAGAATCAGCTACCACAAACTTTTAGGCATATTTTATTTTCGGACATTGTCCAGGATATCATCCTAGATGATGCACTACAATTATGCCTAAATTAATTTAATAATTAAGAAAAGAAATTAAAGTTTGATTGCTCGATCATATCATCTTGGACGATCGCAGGATCGTCCGGGATGATCAGTTAAACAAACCTTAATTCTTCCTAGACAACCTGAACAATGGTCTAGACGATGTGTATTGATATGAACTAATAGTCCGGGATGATCCATAATTGGCATGGATGATCGGTTATCTTTTTCATTGTCCAAACATCCATCCATGGTGTGTTCTAGATGATATGTGACATTTTAAACTAATTGGCCCGAACGATCGTGAGATCATCCTGGATGATCAAGTTACTTTTTAATCGTCCAGACATCCATCTAGGGTGATGTTCTGGATGATATTTAACAAATCGTACATGCCGATATAATATCATCTTGGATAATATGAATGAAGGAACCTTCTAATCATCCAGACTCTCCCAAATTATCCGGGCTAATTAAGCTAAATTTGAACTGATCATACAGGATGATCAGTAGATCGTCTTGGATGATATTTGATAATTAATTGTAAATTAGGGAAAATTTGAAGTTCTTCTATAAAAGATTTCTTATTTGCTAAAGATAAAATATTTTACTATTGTCCTAACCTGAGAGAGCTAAGAGGAGAGGGAGAGCAAGGGAGAGAGAGAGGATCTTGTGAGGGAGAGTTTATGTGGGGTTTCCAAAGGTTGCTCTAAGCAAGGATCTGCGTCGTCTTCTCTAATCGTCATCCCTGGTTCCTTGGAGGTTCAAGAGAGGTCTACTTTTGCAACTGATCGAGGTTCTCTGTTTGCTTTAGGAGGAAGAAAAAGGAGTTGGGTTCACTGCTTCCTTGAGGAGGAAGTAAAAAAGAGTTGTGTTCTCTGCCTCGCCGAGGTCGATGGAAAGGATTTTTTTGTACAGGCTTCTCTATCTTGCTATGGGATAAAAAGGAGAGACACTAAGTTTAGTGCAATATCCAGATGTTAGGCTCCGGGGAGTGGACATAGATCAAGTTGACCGAACCACTATAAATTTTTGGTGTTCTTTCTTATTATTTTTTAAATTTAATTTTTGCACTTTAATTTTTGTGGTGAGTATTTGGTTGTGTTTGTGATTTTGTTTGAAGAATTTTTAAATACTAATTCACCACCCCCGCTCTTGGTTAGCCTTGGACTAGTTCACAAGAGCTTAACATCCTGACAAACTTTCAAGTAGTAGCAGAGCAGGATTCATAAAATCTAGTTTTTAAAATCTTATGAATTTTGATCCATGGCCAACATTGGTAATTGTAATACTATGGAAGGGTATTCAATTAGATGACCATCTTTGTTTGATAATATTCCATTTGATTTTTGGAAAACTCACATGTCTACGTTTTTACAATCAATTGACTATCGCATGTGAAAGCTTGTTAAAGACGGATATTCACCTCCGTCATGTGAAATTAATGACATTAAAACTGAACTTCCTTTTACTGAATAAACTTTTGATGATAGGAATTTAGTGTAACTGAAAGAAAAATGCTTGAACTATTTTTTCTATTATTTGAAATCGAAAGATTATATATGTGTTTCAACTTGTTCAACTTGTTCAACTAGTAAAGAAATTTGTGATAGATTGTGTATTACTTATGAGGAAATAAATGAAGTTAAGAAATTTAGGTTGAATATTTTATTGCAAGACTACAAACTTTTTTGTATGAAATATACTAAATCAATTTCTGAAATGTATATTGGGTTTACTCAAATTGTCACCTCATTACATGCCTTTAGAAGGGAATTAACTAACTATGAAAAAGTGAATAAAATTTTGAGATACTTACCTTCTTCCTTTAATGCAAAGATTACTGTAATTACTTAATCTAAGGATTTCAATACTTATTATGTTGATAACTTACTTGGATCACTCATTGCTTATGAGCAAGGGGTGAACCAAAGATAACTTGATGCAGGTGAGAAGAAGGATAAAACTGTAGCATTGAAGGCCAACGACATGGACACTGATTATTTTGGGTCTAAAAGCGATGATGTTGCCTTAATCACTCGGCAATTCAAAAGCTTTCTAAGAAAGAATCCTTAGCACCATCAGAAATAGAACAAAGGTTATGGTATAAAAAATTATAAAAGTTTTATTGATACCGTTTGTTTTGAATGTAGGAAACTAGGACATGTAAGAGCTAATAGTCCTACACTTAAGGCTTACCCAAGCAAGGATAAGGGTGAGGAGAAACCTAAGTTCAGAAAAGATAAAGACAAGAAGCGATTCCAAAAGGTGTTCTTCACAGTTCTATATTAGACTTCTCTGAGATTGAAGCTGAGGAGGAGACAACAAATTTGTGCTTGATGACTAGTGATCATCTTGGTCAGTCTGACTAAAAAGAGGTATGCGAACCAACCTACAGTCAATTACTTAAAGTTTCTAAATAAATTCATGCATCATACAGAAAACTTAAGAAATCACATGCTAGTTTGAAATTGGAGTTTTTAAATTTGCAAAAAGAGAATAAATATTTACGTAAAGATCACGCCCAAATTGATAGCAATCACATGTCATTATTTGATGAGTTTGATGAGTTAAATAAAAAACATTCTGAGTTGGTCATTGAGCATGACTCATTGAAACCATCCTACACCTCACATGAAACAAATTTTAAAATATATATTAATGAATGTGAGCATAAAGAGCACTATTTGAAAGCTGATAACGCCATTTTAGAAAGTGCTAACTTGAGGTTTAAAGTTAAATTGAATGCACTTGAGAAAAATAGGAATACACCCACACCTGAACAGTTTTTCAATCATGATCCAAAGCCAAAAGTTTTAAAACATAGGAAGTGGCACTATAACCTGAGTAGATTAGTAAATCTTTTTCTTGGTGTTAGATGTTTTTCAAGTGGCATGCTAGTGCACATTTCACATACCTGCACTATTTATCATAGTACACATTGGGTGTGGAGACCCAAATTATATGATTCATAGCATAACACACATACATCTCATTCTTTTTTTCATAAGAAGTGACCCAAACTTGTTTTGATTCCTAAATTTGACATTTGATGATTTTGTAAGGATGTTTTCACAAAAGACCTCATTAGAGCATATGGTACCTGGACAGCAGAGGCTCATGACATATAATTGCATGAACTTATTGCTAAATAAATTCTGATTTATATATATTTTTTTATATATTGCTCTTTGTTATTTTTTTAGGATCAATTTTTTATTTGTTGTTAATTTGCAGTATTTTCATATCTGATGTTCTCTTTTTTTTTGTTATAGTTGAAATGATATTTTATGCCATATTTTTATTTTTGAAATTTTGTAGTCAATGTGTGACATCGCTAAATTAGTTAAGGGAAAAAACAATGTTGATTATTTTCCTTCATCTAATCTCTTTTAGCGGTGTAATTTTCTTTTCTAAACAAAAGTCTATTTTAAATTAATAACTAGACTTTATGATTGAGATCTTTTCTATCTTGCTATAGTAATCTATCTTATATATATAATATTCAAAGTCTTTATATTAATTTCAAACTTTTATAATCTTGTTATTGCATTTATCATATAAATTTGATTATGCTTTGTGGTTTATTCTTTCTTATATTAGTGACTGAGTTTTTTCTCTAATATTTAGAAGATATACTCACAACTGAGAGTATTTAAGAGTTTTGAAAAGAGATCTAGCTTTCAAAAAATGACAAGGATATAAAATGAGCCACAAAAAGAAGAAAACTGAAAAGATGCGCAATGAACGCCAAAAAAAATTAAAAGATACACAAAGTGTATCAAAAATTAAAAGATGTGCAAAGTACGCTAATCAATTGACAAGAGGTATAAAATGAGCACACAAAAGAAAAGCTTCATTCTCTTTCAAACCTTTAAATATAAGAAGAATTAATGTGTCACTTGATATTTTCAAAGACTTGATTTCAAATTTCGTGATTGTAACAAATTACTTTGATATATTCTTCTATAAGATATTTTTTAGAACCATGTTTTGAATGGATCTCTTTTTCTTATCCAATTAGTTTTTCTAAGTTAGGTTTTTTGTTTTCAAAAGACAATTTGCCCTGACAGAACTTCGAGCTAGGGCTAACAAGATTAGCTACTCCACCATTTTTTGGATTTCAACAATGATTAACTCATTGGTTCTTAAATATTTTTAATTCAATTATATGGAGAATTTATTATATTTGTGCTTAGATAAAAAAAACTTTGCTTTCGTTCTTCTTTTTCGTCTTCTATTATGCTTTTCTTTTATAGTTTTCTTTTCCTTTTTGTGATGTCAAAAGGGGGTGTAGTGGGTAGTGCTTGAGTTATTTCATCGTACTATTTTACTTGTGTTTGTGTTTTATTTTGTTTTGATTATTTGTCATCATAAAAAAGGGAGAGATTGTTGCAAATCTGGATTCAGGAATTATAATTTTGATGATAGCAAATATTTATGTTAATTCTATTTCTGATCATATCATCCAGCATGATCCCAAATCATCATGGACGATCAGTTAAAAGTAGAAAATCTAATTAGGATATCCTGATTAAGGAAGCCATAATTAAGCAATTCATCTTGGACGATATTATCATCGTCCGGGATAATAGGTTCAAATCAGAAAGAATCAATTGCCACAATATTTTAGGCATGTTTTATTTTTGGACATCATCTAGAACATCATCTTGGATGATGCACTGCAATTATGCCTAAATTAGTTTGGTAATTAAGGAAAGCAATTAAGATTTGATTGCTCGATAATATCATCCTGGACAATCAGTTAAACAAACCTTAGTTCTTCCTAGACCACCTGAATAATGGTCTGGACGATATGTATTGATATGAACTAATCATCAGGGATGATCCATAATCGGCCTGGATGATCGGTTATCTATTTCATCATCCAGACATCCATCTAGGGCGATGTTCTGGACAATATGTGACATTTTGTACTAATCGGCCCGAACGATCATGAGATCATCCTGGACGATCAAGTTGCTTTTTTATCATTCAGACATCCATCCAGAGTGATATTCTAGATGATATTTGTTGGATTGAACTAATCGAACAAGATGATATAATATTATCCTGGATTGTCTAAATGTAGGAACCTTCTAATTGTCCAAACTCTCCCAAATCATCCTGCATATTAAGATAAATTTGAACTGATCATACAGGACGATCGATGGATGATTTTTGATGATTAATTGTAAATTTGGGAAAATTTGAAGCCCTTCTTTAAAAGATCTCTTACTTTTTGAAGAGAAAATCTTTTGTTATTGTCCTAACCTTAGAGAGCCAAGAGGAGAGGGAGAGTAAGGGAGAGAGAGAGGATCTTGTGAGGGGAGTTTATGAGGGGTTTCATAAAGGTTGCTCCAAGCAAGAATTCGAGTAATCTTCTACAGTCGTCGTCCTTGGTTTCTTAGAGGTTTGAGAGAGGTCTACTTCAGTAACTCATCAAGGTTCTCTGTCTACTTCAGGAGGAAGCAAAAGGAGTTGGGTTCTCTGCCTGCTTCAGGAGGAAGCAAAAGGAGTTTGGCACTCTACCTCATCGGGGTTGAAGTTTCTATACACACTTTTTTGCCTTGTTATGGGGAAAAAAAGGAGAGACACTGAGTTTGGTGTAATACTCAGATGAGCGGCTCTAGGATGTGGACGTAGTTCAAGTTGACCGAACAACTATAAAATATGGTGTGTTTTTTCTTATTATTATTTTTTGTATTCAATTTTTGCACTTTAATTTCTATGGTGAGTGTTTGGTTGTATTTGTCATTTTGTTTGAAGAAATTTTTAAACACTAATTCACCCCCCTCTGGGTTAGCCTCGTGCTAGTTCATAAGGGATTAACATCTCTGATGTACTTTCATAAATTTCATAATAACAAAATAATAGAAATTTTTAACCACATAATAAACAAAAAAATAAATACAAAAAATAAATTATAGAAAAATATAATCAATATCAAACACACTAAATATTTATAGTGATTTGATCAACATGACCTATGTCCACTCCCCGGAGACTCCCTCTCCATGTATTGCACTAAACTCTTTAGTGACTCTCCTTTAACCCCCACAACTAAGCAGAGAAGCCCTTACAAAATCTTTCCACCAACTTGGTGTGGCAGATGATTGTACTCCTTTCACAGGCAGAGAACTTTGACTCCTTTTCACCCTACTAATGAGACAGAGAATGTGGACTCCTTTTCACTCTCCTTGTGAGGTAGAGAACCTTGAATCACTTTCGCCTTCCCGATACGGGGGAGTAGCTGGATCCATTGATACCAAAGAGATCTTCTTTTTCACATAACTTTCCTCAAGACCAATCTTGAATCTGATGGTACTATGATGCAAGCTTGTTGGAGCAAACATCTGAAACTCCCTCCACACTCTCTTGAAACCCACAAGGATCTTCTTCCTCTCAAACTCCACCCTCTCCTCTCTTCCTTTCAATGCTCTCTCTTTAAGTTTTCTTTAAAAGAATGGAGACTCAATGCATGCCAAAGAAACATATGATGCCTTTGGAGAGAGCTTAAATAGAGGGCTTCAAAAATCCTAAAAAATTAATTCTATCATCAAATATTATACAGCATGATCACAAGATCATCCAGTATAATGTGTAAAATTTGACCTGATAGTCTTATACGATCATCAGATTGTCCAGTAGATCAATACAAATTTGTATTGATCATCCAATACAATATTAGAGATAATCCTGGATAATTAGATGAATAATTATGGTATTTTATCTGAAACAAGCAATTATCATCCCATGTATCTCTTGAGTCATCTAGTACAATCTTATTAATCATCTTAGATGATCACATTGAACAAATTATTCATAATTATGAACTCATGAGCTCATGTTGCAACACGAACTTGGACAAACTCAGTTGCGTACTTTGTTAGTCATTTGTATCAATTAAGATCATACTATATGAACTAAGATCATATTGTATAAATAGATCAAAAATAAATGTGTTCGCTCGGTATGATCTGGTAAGAACCTAATTTCGTATTATATATATCATCTGTATGAAGTCACATCATACTGTACGAATAATTCAAAAATGAATGTGTTCATTTAATACGATCTTGTATGAACCTAATTTCGTACTCTGTTAGTCATCTGTACGAAGTCATATCATACGGTACAAATAGTTCAAAAATTTAAGCCATGATTTGATTAACTACATTTTGGAGGAAAATATATATCAAATCATACAGTACAATTAGATATCGTACAGTACAATTAGTTAAAAAATATTACTCCCCATGTGTGTGTGTACACGATGACTCAATTACAATCACACTTGCATAGACTCAAAAAAAAAATAGAGATATATATACTCTATTGCATAAAAATTCTATTATATCTTGTCTTAAAATCCTCAGCAATGTGGAGTACTATATGATTTATTTGAAATGTTAGTACACATATAAATAAATATAAATATTCAATATATGATAGGAGAAATAATAAAATCATAAATGCTTGAAATTTTTTAATAATTTTATTAAATGTTTCAAAAAATTATTCAAAAGTATGCATTAAATACGCACAAGATCTGTAGAGCATACGCATAATATAAACAGATAATATGCATTGATTTGGATTTATTAATGGGATCTTTCTTATTTTTTAGTTTTTAGTAATTATTTATAGGAATATATCCAAAGGGTTTAGGATTCTTAATGAATAGTACCTAAAGTTGATAAATTAATGATAAAAAGTACACTCATAAAATACGCATTAAATATGTCCAAAGGATAATACACACGATATATGCAACGCGTAAACACTTCATATACATACAATACACACAAATTACTTAGATAATACTCATTAAATATATTACAGATCTGGATCCAAGTACTGTGATTTTGATGATAACAAACATTATTGTTCCTTCACTACTATCATTCATGCATATCTATTTTACTTATCAGCTCACTAACCTTTCAGGCAAACAAGTTTCGCTTGGAACGCCAATCAGCTCAAGATCAAGTAGACTAGGATTGAGTCAATTTGTAATTTCTATTTCAATGTATTTTTTACCTTTTCTTGAGTTAAATATACCTTGGTGGATCTTGAAGCTAAGTAACCTTGCACACACATACTAAGGGGGAGAAATTTGGTTAGTTAGAATTTTTCTATTTTTGATCATATTGTGCAGGATGATTTCTAATCGTCCTAGACATTAGTGAGCTTCTTGAAGGATCTCTTTTCTTAAGTCATCCATATCTGGTATGCACAATCTACCCTTATAATGAAGTAATCCTTCACCATCAAGTTTAAAATCTTTAGTGTGTCCCACACTAATCATAACCAGTATCTTCTTAAAATCTACATCATATGGCAAAGCTTCTCGTACCCTTTCTTGAAAGGTTGATTATATAATAGTCTAATTCAACAACACAATTTCTACATCATTGGGCTAAACCACTGAAATCTCCAACTTCTCCAATTATCTTATCAATTTCTATTGTTATGTAATAATCCAGTTTGCTCCACCTGAATTATTTCTGCTTAAAGCATCAGTAACCACATTTGATTTACCCGGGTGATACTGAAAGTCCAACTCATAATCCTTAATGAGTTCTAGCCATATCCTTTGCTTTAGATTCAATTTCTTGTAGGTGAAGATATACTTCAAACTCTGGTGGTCAGTAAAAACTTTGCACTGAACTCCGTACAAGTAATGCCTCCAGATCTTCAAGGAGAAAACAACTGCAGCTAACTCCAAATCATGGGTTGGGTAATTTCTTTCATGATTCTTCAATTGCCTAGAAGCATAAGCAATGACTCTTCCATTATACATCAATACACAACCCAACCCTTTATGTGAGGCATCACTATAAAGCTGAAATCCATCTTATCCTGAGGGGATAGCCAGGACTGAAGCAATTATCAAATACTGCTTTAATCTCTGAAAAGCTTCCTCACATTGAGCTGTCCAATCAAACTTCACTGCTTTTTGAGTCAATCTGGATAGTGGCATAGCTATCGGGGAAAACCCTTCAACAAACCTTTTGTAGTAGCCTGCCAATCCCAAAAAGCTCCTAACCTCAATCACTATAGTTGGTCTTGGCCAGTCTGCTATTGCTTGCACCTTATGCTTATCCATAGCTATCTTTCCATCAGTGATCACATGCCTAAAAAATTTCACACTCTTCAGCCAAAATTTGCACTTCAAGAACTTAGCATACAGTTCATTTCTTTCAATGCATGTAACATAATTTTTAAGTGATTTGTATACAGTTCTTCAATTGAGGAGTATACCAGTATATCATCTATGAATACTATCACAAATATATTCATAAATGGATTAAATATTATATTCATGATAACCATAAATACTGCACGAGCATTCGTCAAACCAAAGGGCATCACTATAAACTCATAATGCCCATATCTAGTACTGAAAGTAGTCTTTGCAATATCTTCCTCTCTAATCTTGAGTTGATGATACCCTGACCTCAAGTCAATATTGGAAAACACTGAAGCACCTTCCAATTGATCAAACAAATCATCCATCCTTGGGAGAGGATACTTATTTTTCACTGTTAACTTGTTCAGCCTCTATAATCTATATAGAATCTTAGGCTTCCATCTTTCTTTTTCACAAAAAGAACAGGAGCATTGAAGGGGAGGTACTAGGCCTAATGAAACCCTTCTAAAGCAACTCTTGTAGTTGCTCCTTCAACTCCTTCAGTTCTTTAATTTCCATTCTGTAAGGAGCCTTAGAATAGGTCAGCTCCTGCCACTAACTCAAATAGAGAAATCTATCTCTCTATTTGGAGGTAAACCAGGTAGATCATTAGAAAATACTTATGGAAATTCTCGAACAATTGGGATGTCCTTTAGCTCTCTTTCGTCCTTTTCTCTTCCTTAACATAGGCCAAGAATCCTTCATATCCTTTCTTTAACATCTGAAAACCCTTTAGAGATGACACAATCACAGCAGTTACTTCTTTATCCCCTTGAAATTTGAATTTCTCCTCTCCTTGCATACAAAACTTGACCTCTTTTTTATTACAATCTCTAGTCACAAAATAGCAAGATAATCAATCCATGCCTAAGATTGCATCAAACTCAGATAGAGGTAATACAATCAGATCTGCCTCTATGTTCTTATCGCGAATCCTCAATTCTACTTGACATTTCTGCTTAGCTTCCATATGATTTCCATTAGGCATTAAAACTGATAGTGACTTCAACATAATTGTAGGAAGCAAACATGCATATTTAATAAACTCTTCTGAAATAAAGGAGTATAATGCTCCAATATCAAATAGAATTCTAACAGGTCTATCACACATAAGGATTGTCCCTAATCATAAGGAGTTACATAATTTATTTATAAAACATGTCATTCATTAATCATTTATTCATATCTATTCATTGTTCATTCATATTATAAAAAAAATTATTCATTGCAATTAATTAAATTACACACCTGTAACCATATCAGGAGACCACTAAGCTTCTTGCTAAGACAATCCATAGACTCGAGGCTGAACATTCTGACGAGTCTGGCCTTGAGATGGCACAGAAGCTATAGACTCCATAGCTCTTGGTCTACCAGCTATCCTCTGAGTATTGTTGCCGATCTAACATCTGTAGCAGATCGTTGTCCCAAAAGAGGGAAAGACTTCGCCATATGTCCAGGTTGATGGCACCAAAAATAAATATTAGTGCCTGAGAGGCACTCTCCCTTATGCATTCTCCCACAATTGCTGCATAAAGTAACAGTTGAAGCACTGATGTCAGAGTTATTGGATCTAGGCTTCTTCTAAGTAGAAACCCCTGACTAAGAAGACTGAGCAACCTGAGAGGGCTTTAACCTGCCCTCCATCTTCCTTTTCTTAAAAATTCTCCTCTTTTGAGTTACCTGTATGTCCATCTCAATCCTTCTGGCTCTTTCTATCAAAATAGAATAATCTTATATTTGAAAAGAAATGAGTGGCTGCCTTATCATATCCTTTAACCCATTCAGAAAGCGGTGGCACTTCTCTTCAGCAATGGGTATCAAATGAAGGGCATACCTGGATAACATTATAAACTCTGCATTATACTGAGGAACATATCGATCTCCCTGAACCAATTTGTTAAACTTGTCCTGCATCTATCTCCTAGCTGACATAGGCACATAACAACCACTGAAGACTATAATAAACTCCTCCCAAGAGACTTGGCTGCTTGGTCTTCCTCTAAAAGTCTCTTACAACTGACTCCTCCATCACCTTTCAGCCTCACCATCAAAAGCATAAGAAGCCAGTATCGCTCTCCCATCCTCTAGGCAAGACATGCCCTCCAGTTTCTTCTCGATCTGTATCAGCCAATCCTTAGCCTCTATGGGTCTACCACTTGAAAATAATGAAGGCTTCATATCCTGAAATAATTTTAGGTTCCTTATCCATAGATTGATTTACACTGCCACTGCTCTGAGTTTTGGAGGTCTTTGTCATCTGAGTCCTTGCTTCCATCATCTAGGAAAATGACTCCATAGTGTTGTTATCATTATTTCTATAGGGTTCTGCTACTTCTGTTAGCTCCCTCCCTTCCTCCAAATCAATGACATCAGTGACATTCAACTCAAGATCCATATTTTTGAGATAAAACACATCAATCATAAGGAAAAATAATTCATAAATTTACACTTCCTACACATTCTAAGACTCATTCAATCATCCTATTGGCTCTTTCATTGATCATTACTAAACCTTTCCTTTGATACCACTCTTATCTCGACCCGACCTGACTAGCCCGAGGTAACGGGGCGAGAGCAGACAGTCGTACAGGAAAAATATCATAACATAAACATAATCATTTCTTATAAACCATTTTATAACAGAATTTGAATATCCTCAACACATAACATAAGAAAGAGCCACTAAGAAAACATCCATGCCATAATTGTCCAAATTTGTTTCTTCTCACACAACTACTAAAAATATAAATCATTAATAGTTATATAGGCTCCCACAAACTATACAGATACAGATCAAAGACTCAACATAAAACATAAAATATAAAAACCTTTCTTCTTCTCGAGGTTCTCTATGAAGGTAGGTATACTGCCGTCTCGTAGCCATTACTTTTTAATTATTTCTACTGAAAATTATTTTCAAATGTAGGATGAGCTTACTCGCTCAACAGGTAATTCATAACTCAGGTAATTTCACGAGTAGCACATAACAAAAACTTTTATAAATTAAATTAATTCATATCATTTTATAAATCATAACATTTAAATTTTCAATCTGACTTTCATTTTACTTTCTTTAACGTTCCATTCTTTCATTCTTTGACACCACTCTTGTCACGATCTGACCCGACCAGCCAGAATTAACGAGGCAGGAGTACGAGAAAAACATCATAACATAAACATAATCATTTCATATAAACCTTTTTATAATAGAATTTGAATATCTTCAACACCTAAAATTAGAAAGAGCCACTAAGAAAACATCCATACTATAATTATTCAAATTTGTTTCTTCTCACACAACTACTAAAAACTTAAATTATAAAAAGTTACATAAGCTCCCACATACTACACAAATACAGATCAAAGACTCAACAGAAAATATAAAACATAAAAACCTTTCTTCTTCTCGAGGTCCTCTATGATGGTAGGTATACTGTCATCTCGTAGTCATTACTTCTTAATTATTTCTTCTGGAAAACATTTTCAAATGTAGGATGACCTTACTCGCTCAACAGGTAATTCATAACTCAATTAATTTTATAAGTAGCATATAACAAAAACTTTTATAAATGAAATTAATTCATACCATTTTGCAAATCATAACATTTAAATTTTCAATCTTACTTTAATTTTCCATTCTTTAATGTTCCATTCTTTTATTCTTTCATTTCACCATTTTCATATGTAAATCAAATGCAAATATGCTTATGTTATATGTATACACCCATTCCGGAAGTACCAGTGTTTGTATTGATTAGGTATATAGTTAAATTTTAGTCATTTCCTTTACCATATGGTTACGAATAATCTCATTATCATTTAGCTTTTGCAAGCCCCTTTACCATTTGGTTCCGTAAAACCCCATTACCATTTATTTGGCACTTTCGGATTAACATGCACATGAAATCATTATTTAATTTAAATCATTCAATCATACTCAATTATTCTTCTTAAGCTTCATATACTTTCATGCTCAAGTATTTTTCTTATGCTTCATATGCTTTCATATTCAAGTATTCTTCCTATGCCTCATATGCTTTCATACATATGCTTTCTAATTAATGCATAATATAGAAATATGAAATTGCAGTGTATTCTTTAAATCATTGAATATAAAGCATGATTTAAAAGTAAAATAAATACATAAAACTTCATTTAAGCATAAAAATATAAGCACTTATGAATTTAAATGAGGTATGAATACCTACCTTAACGATATTAAAGTAGACTTCTACGACGTACGACGTCGCTCCGACACTTTTCATTCCTCTAAACAGTCAAAACCTAATATTGCACATAAGATCCAAGTCACATTACATAATACTTAATTTATTTAAATTTAATTAGCATTTTTGGATTTATCAAAAATCCTATATTTTGGAACTCTAATTTGTATTAATTTTGTCTTGTTATCACATCAAACGTTCTTCTAAACCTAATTAACAATTAGGATAATTATTTTTGTATTAAATAATTTAAGAGATTATTAAAAATAAAATTTTCATTAAAAACTCAAATTCATGTTTTAAAAACATTCCTAATGCCCTTAGGAATAACTTTTATAAAAACACTTAATAGAAATTTGGTTTTAATAAAAAGTCCTAATTTCTTATTTTCCAAAAATTTCTCCAAAATCTTTGATTCTACCGTTAAAATGCTCCTCTAATCATTCCCTATTGATTTCTTAAGGAAAACTAGGAAGAAAATGAGATTTTGGAAAAATAATAGAAACTTCATCTCTAAATAATTTGATATCTAGAAAGATTCATTTCTAAACAATCATACCTTTAGATTCCCCTAGTCGCCCTCTTCGATTTGAACTAAATTCTTCGCTAGAAAAATGCCGTCAAAGCCACCTTGTCGAGCCCGCGCCGTCCATCCTGTCTGCTTGCTTTCTCTAAGTTTCGACCAAAATGAGCGAATGGGGGAGAGTGGGGAGGGTTCAGTTTTCTTAATAGGGAGAAATTGGGTTTTCTAAATGTCCATTATGCACTTACTTAAGAGAATTTGACTTAAGAAATAATTAGGGGTAAAGTTGGCATTATGAGATTTCCAAAATTTTTATCTCATAAAATACTCCAAATTAACTATAAGTTTTATGTATCAATTTGATCAAACTTTTGTGTGGGATTTTATAAAATTATTTTTATCGAAATTCATTAACTTTAAAATTTTCACTTAAGTCTCGTCGTGATGCATCGAAAAGCTTGCGATGACCTACAATTGTTATTTTTTGGTTTTACAAGTTCAATGACCCATCTCCTTGCCGCAATCCTTTTAGCTCACACATGAGAGCAAATCATGAAAAATCACGTAATTTCAATGATTCAAACAAGTCGACTGCGGTATATAAGGGATTTTCTTGGGTTGGAAAGTAAAAAAGAAAGGGTTTTTATGGACCTATAGCTTTGGATTGTCAACCACACATTAATTGGCTTGGGGGCCTTGGGCTTTTTCTATGTTCTTAAGATTTTACCTCACCCAGGCTGTCCCAGCATTCCAAATTTCAGTCCAAGCTATCCTGGATGAAGAAGACCACTGTCCAAGCCATTTCGGATGTCGGCATCGCTGTCCAAGTTACTTCGGATGCCTCCTTTGTTGTCCATGACGCTCCAAGGTCTCCCAAGTGCTATTTGGAAGATTCCAGCAGCTTCCTTATTGCTTCAGAGTCACCGGCTTTGATTTGAGAGTGGAAGGAAACTCTCGAACCTTCCTAGATGCAGGGAAGAAGATTTGGACTGTTGAAATTGGCCCAAACATGTGTGGGGAGGAGGCTAAGAGATATCTTCTTCTCGATTTGGATGGTCTGGATGTGTGAGGATACTTAGGGCTACTTCCAGGCTCATCCAAGGCTGAGTGACAACAAGAGAGCCATAACTCCATCTCCTCTAGTTTCACGAATACAGGAAGCCACCCAGTCTCCCCTTTTCGCTTTGGCTAGACAAAGACATGCATAGCCGGTTGGCTCTGCTCTCTTTTCTTGGTGTGGAAGTACGAACACCAGCGGAGAAGGATTCCGCCTCTGCCTCTGCCTCACTCCCTCTCGCGCTTTCTCTTCTCTAGTCCAGATAAAACTTGCAAGCCAGAAGAGCCTACCGGCCTTCTCCCTCTGTTGCCCGCTCTTTTGTTCTCCTGGAGACGCATGAACCGCAGGTGTGCTGCCTAAAGTGCTTCAATATGGCTCCCTTGATGTGCGAAACGAGGGAAATTTCACTCAAATGGATTTTCTAAAGGATTTGATGTGAAATTAGGTGGGATTTGAGATGAAATTTCTACCCTAGGTTTCAAATTGCTAATTTGAGAACCTAAATTAGCCCAAATTGATCAATTTGGGCTAAAATTAGTCCCAAATTGGACTCGACTCAAACTGATTTTTTTCATTTTGGGTTCATTTGAGTCCAATCAACTTAATTTTGTGAAATTATACTTGAATTGATGCCAAATTTCGTTGAATTTGGTTTTACGAGGCTCGATGAGGTTCGATAGGGTTTGATTTGGATCAATTTGATTTTAATTTAATTAAAATGAATTTAATTTAATTAAATTTGGGTCCAATTTGAGTTAATTTCTCAACTGAATTAATCTGATGAATATGTAGAAAATGTGTTTATTTTGTTAATATGTCAATCACAACCCATATGTAGTCGTTCCACTGCTTTGTTATGGGAAATCCTATTACAAAATCTATCGCTATATCTTCCCACTTCCAGTTTTGTATTGATAAGGATTGCAACATACCACTTAGTTTCTGGTGTTTTGTTTTAACCACTTCGGATTTTTCACATTTAGCCACATATTCGGTCATATCTTTTTTCATTCCAGGCCAACAAAATAATGCCTTTAAATCTTTATTCTTCTTTGTGCTTTCTAGATGGATTAAGTAGCCAGAGTTGTGGGGTTCATGTAAAATCTTCTGAGTCAAATCTAATTCTTTTGGTATCCAGAAGTGTATATTACTTCTGATTCTTTCTTGATTATCTACACTGAAATCATTTTTTTTCTTGACTGCCATTATTCAAAAAACTTCTTATATTCAGCACTAGTCTTTTGAGATTCACTGATTCTTTCTTTTAGGATGGATAATAGTTATATAATTTAATCTACCTAAATCAATGATCACTCTGCATTTTGACCTCTAACTGTAATACTTCCATATCTTTAATTAATCATTCTTCTTGAGTTAAGATATAATTTACCTGTTCTCTAGACTTTCTAATTAATACATCAACCACTACATTAGCCTTGCCTAGGCAATAATGAAGGTCAAGAACATATTTCTTTATCAATTCCGAATATCTTCTCTGTCTCAAGTTCAATTCCTTCTATGTGAAAAAGTATTTTAAATTTTTATGGTCTATGAATTTTTCACATCTCACACCATATAGGTAATATCTCTAAATTTTAAATGCAAAAACAACTACAGCTAATTCTATTTCATCAGTCAAATAATTCTTTTCATGTGATTTTAACTATCTGGAAGCATATACAAATCACCTTTTTGTTCTACATCCACACACAATCCAACTCTTTTTGAGAAGCATCACTAAATAACTGAAATCCCTCAGTTCCAGATGTAATTGTTAATAGTGGTGCAGATATTAAACACCTTGATAATTCTAGAAAACTCTTCTCACATTCCCCATTACATTCAAATTTAATATTCCTTCAAGTCAATCTGGATAAAAACAAAACATTTGAGAAAAGTCCTTTGCAAAACTTCCGTAATTACCTATTAATTCCAAGAAATTTCAGTCACATTAGTTGGTCTTGGCCATTCCATCACTGCTTTTATTTTTTCTGGATCTATTGACATATCTTTTCCACTAACAATGCGCCCCAAGAATGAATTTTTTTTCTGCCAGAACTCTCATTTAGAATATTCAACAAATAATTGATATTGCCTTAATAATCCCAAAACAATTTTCAAGTAATATGCATGCTCTTCATTATTCTTGAAATAAATCCAAATATCGTCGATAAAAACAATTACAAATTGATCAATATATGACCTGAAAATTATATTCATCATATCCATGAATACTGCTGGGGTATTGGTTAATCCAAATGACATAATAAAAAATTCATAGTGCTCGTACCTTGTACCAAAAGCTATATTTTCAATATCTCTTTCTTTAACTCTAACCTAATGATAACCAAATCGCAAATCAATTTAGGAGAAAATAGAAGCACCTGCTAACTAATCAAATCGATCATAAATCTTGGGAGAGCGTATTTATTTTTAATGGTCACCTTATTTAGTTCATTGTAATCAATATAAAGTCACATCTAATCATTCTTTTTCTCGACAAACAACATGGTGCACTCCAAGGAGATATGATGGGTTTAATAAAGTTTTTTTTTCAATTAATTCTACCATTTGACTTTTTAATTATTGTAATTCTTTGGTTGTCATTCTATAAGGTGCGTTTACAATTGGATTTTTTCCAGGTTGTATATTTATTAAAAATTCCACCTCTCTTTTTTGATACATCATTTCATTCCTCACAAAAAATATTTATAAATTCATTCCCTACAGGAATATAATTTATCTCATAACTTACACATTTATTAGCTTCTAACTTTGTTAAAAAATTAATTCACCAACCCTTATACTTTTGTTCATTTGATTAGAACTAATCAAAGACTAAATTACTCTTTTATCACACTGAAAATAAAATGTCTTTTCTCCAAGCAAATCAAATCTGACTTTTTTCTTCGAGCATTCAATAGTAGCAAAGTATTTGACCAATCAATTCTTTCCCAAAATTATTTTAAATTCTACTAAAGATAAGACTATTAAGTCTGGTCTAAATTCCTTATCGACTATCACTATATTAATTGAACATGAAACACTAGAAATTAAATAATTTCCAGCAGGTAACTGAATAATCAGACTAAGAGTAAAAATAATAGGTTTCATATGTAATTTTTCACATAATATCTCAGATATAAAGGATGTGATGCACCAAATTTTTTAAAAAAACTCTAGTAGGTAAGTATGAAATATGGATAGTACTTGTGACCACTTCTGAAGATTTCTTGACTTCTTGAGAAGTTAAAGAACAAACTCGAGCAGGTGAAGATCTCACCTCTTCTCTTAGTGTTTCTCCTTTTATCTTAAAAGCTAGTTGATTCATTTGTGGCCTAGATCCCTTGTAGTGATTTGTCTTCTGAATACCTTTTAATTCTCTGACTCCTAGAATATTTTTAGGACAACTTTTTTTGTATGTCCTAGCTCCCCACACAGATAACACTTTTTTAAATTCATTAAACACCTTCATGGATTAGATTTTCAATACTTTGCACAAGTTGGTATCACACAAAAGCATGCAAGCTACTGTTGTTGACCCAGATGAAATTTCTTCCTATTTTATTAACTATCTATTTGATCAATTGGCCTCTTTTTTATTATCAACCTCTCATTTCAATTTTATCATATCCATATTATGCTTTAAAAGTCTAGCACTTTCAACTAGTTCAGAAAAATCTTTTATGCGAAGAGGAATTAAAGGTTGTATCAATGAATCTCTGAGACCCTTAATAAATCTATAACATTTTTCACCAGGAGTATTGATAAGCTGTGGAGCATACCTTAATGAAGATGTAAAATTTGGTTCATATTAAATAATAGTTTTGGGTCATTTAAGTTGGTAAAACTCTCCTGCTTTGCCTGTGTTGCTGAAGGAGGATCATATCATTCCTTGAAAACTTGTTCAAATTCATCCAAAGTAATTAGTTCTTCAGCTCTACCATTGAATATTTTTAAATGTTAACCTCTCCGCAATCGTTCTGCCTCACCTTCCAATGTAAAAATCACAAGGGATACAAGTCTGTCTCCAGGGCATTCCATCCCATTTAAAATTTTTTTAATCCTGATTTTTTAATCTTCAGCAGTTCGGTCATCTACTACTTTTAATAAAGAAGATTTTAAACTCTGAAAGAGTTTTAAATATTTGTCTATTTCCAGATTGACTTGAACACCAACATATGTATCTACACTGCTACCAAGAGTTGTATGAGTGAGTGATATATCTACAGGTGGAATAATAGGTGTAGCCAATCCGGCCAGAGACTGCATCTTTTTCATCATTTGCATCATCATGTTCATCATTTGCATTTGAATCAAATTTCCTATCATTGCACTAGTATGGTTAGACACCATTGGTACATTATCAACTCTGTGTACTGCCTGTTACAGATCTATGGCTTATGATTTTGATGATAACAAACATTCTTTTTCTCTACAACTACCTTATCTACTGACATTTTAGGTACACACAATCAGACTGTAATTTGGAACCAGCTCAAGATTGGGTAGACTAGGTCTGAGTCAATTTGTACCCTTTTTCCTTTCTTGAGTATATTATATTTGGTGTGGCTCCTGATGCTTTGTAACTTGGAAGATTTCTGACTGTTCCCTAGAGTTTACTATTTTTGGTAACATCATCCGGGACGATTTTATATCATCCTGGACTATCAGTTCAAAAGCAAAAACCCTAATTAGGGCATCCTCATTAAAGCAGCCGTCATTATACAAAACACATCGTCCTGGATGATTTTGTATCAGCTAGGATGATAGGCTCAAAATAGAAAGAATCTGCCTCCAGATCTATTTAGAAATTATTTATTTTTTGACATCGTCTAGGTGGATCGTCCAGGACTATAAAATATCATCCAAGACGATTCAGGACAATTTTTTCAAAATTTCTCTGGAATTTAAGGAAAGCAATTATGACTTGATTATACGATCAAATTGTCCTGGACGATCGCAAAATTGTCTAGGCCAATAAGCTGGACAATTGGACATCAGACAGCTATTTTTCATGGCGATGTTCAGGACGATATTCCACGATTTGTTATTATCATCTAGGATGATATATTATCGTCCTGGACGATATGAATAAACTTCTTCTGATCGTCTTAAATCATTCCGGTTGATTAGGCTTAAATTGCACTGATCGTACAGGATGATATTAGTATTGTCCTGGACGATAATGTCGATAACTTGCATTAATGAGCTCATTTTGAGATCTTCTATTTAAGCTATGACATCACACTTTATAAGTGTCTTTGGCAGCCATTGTAGCTTCACACATATATAAGGCACTAGTGAAATCAAGCAATCCAAGTTAAATATGTTAATACATGATTATGAACTATTTTCCATGAAACCTTATGAGACAATCTTAGAGATGTATACTAGGTTTATCCAAATTGTAACATCATTACATACTTTAGGAAAAAAATTTTCAAATTTTGAAAAAGTTAACAAAATTCTTTGTTGTCTACTAAATAAGTTTGATGCTAAAATAATTGTTATTTGTGAATCAAAAGATTTGAATGAATATTCTATTAATATTTGATTGACTCACTTATTACCTACGAGTAAAGTTTGGGTCAAAGACTTGTAGATGCAGGTGAAACGATTGTTCTAAAAGCTGAAGATACGGAAAAAGATAGCTCACCAAAGCATAAGCATCAACAAAAGTGGAATAAAGGTAAAATTGGTAAGAATGTTAATATTTCTTCTAACTTTATTTTCTTTTGTTGTAGGAAGCCTGGTCATATGAAATATCAGTGCCCTAATTTAAGAATTCTTCTAGAAAAAGAAAAGGGTAAAGCGAAGCAAATTTTAAACTAGGGAGATAATGAAAAGCAAAAAATCTTTTGGCCAGACTTGGTTTCTGAAGCATCAGACCAAGAGAAAGATAATAGTTAAAAGCCCTGTTTGTATTTTTGTGTTGTGTTTTATTTTTAGTTATTTTATGTTTTTATTTTTTATTTTGTGTTTTTGTTTTATTTATTCTTTGAAATTTTTGTTTCTTAAATTTTTTTTTTTTATCAACACACGCATTCACTTTTCTAAAAATGAAAAATCTACTTCCTGTTTTTCTTAAAATTTTTGGTAAGTTGTGATTGACATCTCTAAAAACAGTCAAAGAAAGGAAACTCATATTTTTTACTCTCAATCTCTATTTTCTAAAAGAAGTTATTCTACTTTTGATTTAAAATCTTTTTCATATTTTAAATTGGTTATTGAAACAAATTTTTTTTATCTCCCAACATTTTATTTATCGCATAGGAATCTTTTGCAAGGTGTTGAATCTACCTCATAATTTTTTAATCAAGAATTTTCATTTTTGTCAATAGTATGGGTTTACTTTAGAGTTTTTAAGATTTCAGAAAGGCGGAATACTCAAAAAATTGGCCAATGATGCCAAAAATAAAAAATGCGCAAATACGCCAAATTAAAAAAAAAAATAGAATACACAAAGTGTATCGAAAGATGCGCAGTGCGCCAACTAATTGTCAATAGGCATAAAATGAGCCCACAAAGTTTAATGCTTACCGTTCTTATACTTCTTCAAGCTTAAGAAAACCCTTGATACTTTCGATACTTGAGTTTGAAAATTTTGATTCATGATTCAACAATTCGTGCATTAATCTTCTGTTAGATATATTTTATTGAAAGAGTTTTTGAAAAATGACAGTTTCTTTCTCTAATTTATTCCTTGATTTAGATATTGAATTAAAAAGTTTTTTAGCCTTTTTAAAGAACTTGAGTTTTGGATTATCAAATTCGAAATTTCTAACCTTTTCTGGGCTTTGCGTTGTCAATCCAATTCTACTAAGTTTTTGATTAAAACTAAGAGGTAACTATCTCATTGTAATAATATTTTCACTAGATCAGAGAACATTTATGTCTTTTGTTCGTTTTGTTTTTTGTTTGTGCCTCCTCTCTTTTTGATAATGTCAAAGGGGAAAGAACGTACTGTTGAATTTGTATCTTTTTTTTTTCTTTTCAAAAAATTTAAAACAACAAAAATATTTTTATCTCTCCTATTTTTTAAAGTGTTATTCTAGTGAGGGGGAGATTAGGAGAAAATATTCCTTTTTGCAAATTCGAAATGAAATGTTTGTCATCAGCAAAAAGGAGGAGATTGTTGCGGATCTATGGCTTATGATTTTGATGATAACAAACATTCTTTTTTCTCTACAACAGCCTTATCTACTGACATTTCAGGTCCACATTATCAGACTGCAATTTATAACCATCTCAAGATTGGGTAGACTTGGTCTGAGTCAGTTTGTACCATTTTTCCTTACTTGAGTATATTGTATTAGGTGTGACTCCTGATGCTTTGTAACTTGGAAGATTTCTGACTGTTCTCTAAAGTTTATTGTTTTTGGTAACATCGTCCGGGATGATTTTATATCATCCTAGACGATCAGTTCAAAAGCAGAAATCATAATTAGGGTATCCTCATTAAAACATCCTTCATTATGCAAAACACATCGTCCTGGATGATTTTGTATCGGTCAGGAAGATAGGCTCAAAATAAAAAGAATCTGCCGCCAGATCTATTTAGAAATTACTTATTTTTGAACATCGTCTAGGTGGATCGTCCAGGACTATAAAATATAGTCCAAGACGATCCAGGATAATTTTTCCAAAATTTTTCTGGAATTTAAGAAAAGCAATTATCACTTGATTGCACGATCAAATCATCCTGGACGATCGCAAAGTCGTCCAGGCCGATAAGCAGGACAATTGGACATCAGACAGCTATTTTTTAGGGCGATGTTCAGGACGATATTCCACGATTTGTTCTGATCATTCAGGATTATCATCCTGGATGATATAAACAAACTTTTTCTAATCGTCTAAAATCGTCCAGGCTGATTGGGCTTAAATTGCACTGATCGTACAGAACGATATTAGTATCGTCCTGGACGATAATGTCGGCAACTTGCATTAATGAGCTCATTTTGAGATCTTCTATTTAAGCTATGACATGACACTTTGTAAGTGTCTTTGGCTGCCATTGTAGCTTCATTCTTTTGGGGGAAACTTGAAGAGAGAGCTTGAAAGGGAGTGAGGAAAGGGTGGAGTTTGAGAGAGGGAGAAGATCCTGTGAGGGGGGACTCAAAGTAGTGTGGAGGGGGTTCCACACGGTTGCTCCGGCAAGCTCGCACCTGAATACCGTCGGATTTAAGGCTTGTCTCGAGGGAAGTTCACCAAAGAAGAAGATCTCTTTGGTGTCAAAGGACCCGGCGACTCCGCCGCACCGAGGAAGGTGGAAGTGATTTTGTAAGGGCTTCACCACCTAGCTGTGGGGGCTAAAGGAGAGACACTTAGTTTAGTGCAATACTTGGAGGGTGCCTCCAAGGAGTGGACGTAGGTCAAGGTTTTACCGAACCACTATAAATCCGGTGTGTTCTTTCTTTATTACTTCCGCATTTTAATTTCCGTACATTGGTTTTTATTGTGGTGATATTGGTTTTGGTTTGTTTTATGATTTAAAGATTCTTCTTTTCCAATTCACCTCTCTCTTTTTAGCCTTGGATCAGTTCATAAGGGCCTAACATCCCTAACGAACTTTCACTGCCTTCTACTGGTGCAATATTTTTAGGCCCTTAGGTATCTTTTCATGCTGTGATAATTGGCCATTAGTCCCCTCATGTAATATTCATTTGGCTTCAAAATTTAGAACATAGATTTGCTTTGTTATGCTTCATACTTTCCTATAAGAATTCTATCTACTATATTGCTTGCAATAAAAGAATAAGTAGAAATTACATAACTTCGTGATTTCTTTCCAATATATGATCAATTAGGAAAACATTATCTATTCATTATATATTTAATTTTAAGTATAAATAATTCAAATTCACATATGATTATTAATACTTTAATACTTTGCTATAAACATATCTTAGTAAAATCATTAACTTTATCACATGTTTCCTTTTAATTTAGTCAATTACAAGTGTACATGTATAGAAATAAAAACATTTGCTTTTTAAATTGAAATTGCATTGCTTACCTCCTAGAAAAATTATCTCTTCAAATCTGACACCTCGACCCCTTCTTCATTTATAAAAGTACCTTCAATTCACCTCTCTAATTCTATAATTTCTACAATTTATTATTCTAATAAATTTCATAAAAATCAACTTATACTAACATATCAACTTATGTCAAAATCAGTTTCTTTTCTTCTTATATACCAAATAATTACTACATTTGAGCAAAATCTTCCTGGGGAAGTTTTATTACTATTTAGAATTCTGTAAAACAATTGGAGAAAATTAAATTGCTTACCTCAATTCCTTCTTGATCTTCTTCCTTCACTGAAAATTCTCTCTTCACTCACAATACAAGATCTCGTCTGTTTTGAGCATGCAGCTTTGGAGACGCGCATGCAAATGTGCAGGCAGTTTTAGCACAATACAAAACGGAGCCAGATTCTGATACTCAACTGAGGTTGCTTTTACCCCATATAGCGTCATCATTTGGCATAGAAAAAAGGTATCTGAAATAATAGAAGAATTAAAGAAGCTTGAACTAAATACTGATATGGAAACCTGGTTTGTTCTTCTGATATTCTTTCAAATGACCTGATGACTTCCTGCTTTCCTGGTTTCTGCTAATGCTGCAATGCCAAGGTTTTATCACCACGGATCCCTGTAGGGACTAAATCTTTTTCTCATCATCAGCCTTTCTATTTGAATTTGGCATAAAATATAATTTAATTCATTCATATGGATATTTTTATTTAGCGTTAAATCTGAGTTAGTATAACCTATTTAATTCTTTGATGATCTCACATCTTTGCATTTTAGTGAGATTAATCGTCATGAAGGTTTGCAACCCGAAGCAAACATCAATAGAAATTTTGTATTTTTCTTTAGAAAATTTAACCCAATTTGTTGGGAAAAGGCTGATGATATTGGTATTTTGCAGCCTGTCTTTCAAAATGTTATGTTTTAAATGCCTTGCGTTATTTTGGTAAATATATATGCTCGTCAACAGTCTGTCGATCCCTTTCGCTTTCTTTTTATTTTTTATCTACTCTCAAATACTTGTTTCTTATCAGTCTTCCATTTCCTTCGTTGGATATAAAAAAATATATTTTGTTTTGTTGGTTAAATGTGCAATTACCAACAATTTTTAAGTTGTGATTCCATGCAGCATCTAAGTAATTTTGAAATATTGAATAAGTTTATTCCTGAGAGAGAAATAAACTTCATAGTAGCTCTGAGAGAGAAGTTTTAGGATTTCTAGAGAGAGAAATAAGACTTTTTTTTCAAATTCCTGATTCACGCTTTTGATGGCGGCGGATGGTGGCCGGCCGTCTTCAACGGCTCGCGGTCATTTTGAGAGTCGACGTGGAAATCCGGCTCCTCTATTCTCATCACGATCTAACTTGGCTTCTTCTCCTCCAGCATTTGGTGATGATCTGATATCCAATACAATGGAAGGAAAGGTTCGTTTCATGTCGGGCAAACCTCTAGTAATCAATGATGGAGGTTTTCTTAAACAGAAGAAACCCATTGAAATAATTGGGAAAGGTAAAAATGTTAACTCTGAGAAATCTATGGGTTTTCAAAAATATGGATCACCGCCTGAATCCAGAGAAAATTCTAAAGTTGGTGATGTTGAAGCGTAATCATCTAATTCGAAGGTAATTCCAACTAAATCTAGGTTGGAACTGGAAGGTATTGGTGAAAATCGTAAATTAATCCTTTAATTCAGGGAATTTTACTAAGCTAGAAGTTTCTACTAAGGAGATTAGGAAAGCTGGAAGTACTGTTAATCAAGATGGAATTCAAATTTCTGATGTGAACAAAGTCTGGTTATGCGATGAAGGTGACCTTGCTGGATGTGTAGAGGAGAATGTTCAACCTGTTATTCCTATGATGCCTTCGAGTAATGTATTACACAATGCTTGGACCAAAAAGAATAACATTAATGTTTCAAAATTGGACTTCGGAAATGACATTGTAGGAGAAGACTCTATGGTAAAGCTACATTTAGCAAATGAAATGGATAATTCAAACAAGCTTAAAAAATCTCTGGTTATTAAAGTATTTGGGAAAATTATTCCATTTGAAATGGTTAGTATGGAGCTAAGGAGACAATGGTCAAAATTTGATAAATTTCATTTAACAATGCTTGGTTTGGGATGGGTGCTCTGTGCATTCGATGAACAAGAGGCATTGGATTCAGTATTCTCTAATGGACCCTGATATGTGAAGGATAACATAATTGGTTTAGATAGGTGGTCACCAACATTCTCCCTATTATCCTTGAAAGGTCTTTCTGCTCCTGTTTGGATTAGAATGCCAAATCTACCTCTCCAATTCTAGGATGAAATTAACATTTGCAAGATAGCTTCAATGGTTGGCAAATCGTATATGATTGATGAGAACATGTTCCAATGAACTAGAAGGGAGTTCGCTAGAATTTGTGTACGTGTCAACTTGGATAGCAAGCTTTCGTTGGGAGTTTGGGTTGAAGGATATTATGGAAAATTTTTCCAAAGAATTGAGTATGAGAAGATTCCAAATTTTTGCTTTAGTTGTGGCAAAATTGATCACCTGAAAAATCAATGCTCAGATAAGATTTTGAATGATATTCAAACATCCAAAAACAATGAGTATATGGCTTCAAAAGTAAGTCCAATTCAGGAAAAAGTTTCAATTAAAGTGGTAGATTCTAATGATGTTGAATACGGACCATGGATACACGTAAACTTCAGGAGGAAAAAACTAAAATCCCAAGGTCCAATAAACAATTTTCAAAACCACTTTAATGATGAATCTGGCAAATCCAAATTTCCATTGAAGAATACTATGGTGTATAAAAAAGTGGAGAAAGTAGCTAATGAAGACAATGGAAGAAAAGCTTTGGAAGTAAATGATGTTCCTAAGGCTGAGCAAGATAGTTTGGAATTTCTTGAAGACATTCCTGCTCCAGTTTTTCAGCGGGTTGAAGAAAAAGTTAATCTTGGTATGGACTCTTACTTCCCTGTTATTTCAATTGATGATAATAAATTTAAATTGTTAGATGATGAAGTTGAGGAAGGAAAGATTGTAATTCCTGATAAGGGTGATACTCCTAAGGAAAATTCTGACATTAGCTTATTGGAGAAAACAATATGCTCGTGGAAATTGATAATGGGAATGAGTTGGAGGGTGTTAAGGAAACCGGATCAAATAAGAAATGGTCTAAACAACTCAAAGGCTTAGGTCCTATCAAAATGGCTACAAGGAGTAGAATATTGGAGGGTGATCTTAAGGAAAAACTGGGGAATCCTTCCCCTCTTTTACAATAATGACATCCATTGATTTTTGGAATTGTAGGGGAGCTAGGAAGAGAAGAGCTTCTCTATACATTAAGGAGTTTGTAAAAGAAAATGGAGTTTTTTCTAGGTTTGTTGGAAACTAAGGTTTCCTTGTTTGATAGAAAGGAGGTAGATTTGTTAATTGGTGCGGATTTGGACTACTTCCAAGTTCCTTCTGTAGGATTATTTGGTGGAATTATGGTAATTTGGAGATCGAATATGGCTTCATTCAGAGTTTTGGAATCTTCAAACCCATTCATCGTTGAGGAGATAGATGTTCTAAATAAGGGGAGTTGGAGAATTGCTACTATTTATGGAAGCAAAGATGTGCATAATAGGAGAATTCTTTGGGAAAAATTACAATTCTATACTTCAAAGGAAAAGCCATTGGTAATTGGAGGTGATTTCAATTGTCTTCTTAATAAGGAAGACAAAAAGGGTTGGAAAAAGATTCATATATTCCTTAGGTGCCAAGGAAATGGAATCTTTTCTTGCAAATAATGACCTTCACGAGGTGTGTTGTGTTGGACCCAAATTCAAATGGTGCAACAATAAATCTGGAGCAGATAGAATTCTTGAAAGATTGGATAGATGCTACTTAAATTCAATGGCTTTAAGCTCTCCTCATCGGTTGGTGGTAAGGCACTTGGCTAGAATCACCTAGGACCACTATCCAGTGATATTAAACATTTTGGAATATAATTCAGTTTTTAATAAAACAATTAAATGCGAAGATGTCTGGATATCTAATCCAGCATCTTTTGCAGTGGTTAAAAAAGTTTGGAACAGGAAAGTAGTGGGAGATTATGGCCAAGTTCCGAACTGTAAAATGGAGAGATCATTGAAGGCTTTGTATTATTAGAGTAATGATAAACATAATTCTCTTATTAAAAGAAAAGATTGTTTAAACAAAAAAATCATGGAGCTACAGGAAAAAGAAAGTAGAGATGGAGGACTCCCGAGTAATGACAGCTGGATACTCAAAGTCAAGGTGGGGGATTTCACTTCAAATCTAGCTCGGCTCAACATATGGTGGAGGCAACGTGCCAAAGTGAAATGGGCTGCTGAAGGAGACTGCAATACCAGATTCTTTCATGCATATGCTAGTGCAAGAAGGAATGCCAACTTTATAAGTAAAATAAAAAATGATGATGGATTGGAGGTAGAAGATTAGCATCAAATTGAAGACAGATTAATTTGGTTTTTTCAAAAAAAATGGAAATACAGGAAATGTAAGTTGGAAGGATGGCCAGAACCTTGCTTTTGTCTAGATGAAGAGGATTACAGGTGTCTAAATAAAAGAGTTCTCTATTGAAGAAGTTGAGGCAATTATTAAGAATTATGGCAACTATATAGCACCTGGATGTGTGATGGAGTTATGTATTCATTTCTTAAAAGCTATTGGGACATCATCAAGGATGATCTTTGGAAGGCTCTTAATCTATTTTTTTCAAACATGAAATATGAATTCAAAGTGGAAAGAAACTTTAGTTGTTTTGATTCCTAAAGTTTCTAATCCAATTTATCTTTCCAACTTCAGGCCAATCAGTTTGTGTAATGTGGTTTATAAGGCGGTTGCTAAGGTCATTCTAAATAGAATATCTTCAGTCATTCCTAGGGTGATTTCTGAAGAACAAGCAGCATTTCTGAAAGGGAGATCTATGTCGGATCACGTCATGGTGGCTCATGAAATCTTCCACAAATTCAGACATTCAAAGTCTACTAAAGGATTTGTTTCTTTTAAATTAGATTTGGAGCAAGCATATGACTCAATGGGATCACCAACATTGGAGAAAGCATTGATGTACTTCGGGTTTACTACTTCCATTTCTTCTTTATTTTGGAATGTGTTATAAATCCAAAATTTTATTTACTTATTAACGGTAATTCATCAAGATAAATCGAGGCTAGATGTGCATTTCATGAAGGTTGTCCCTTATCACCTTTTATGTTTATTCTTTGTGCTCAACTTTTGTCAAATGCATTTAACTAAAGAGGTGATAGTTATGGTGTAAGCATAAGTCCAAATAGACCCAGGATCTCTCATTTGCTATATGCGGATGATATCATAATTTATTCATAAGCAAATTTGAAGGTGGTTAAAAATATCGAGAGTATAATAGAAGATTTATGGGGTTGGACTGGACAAGAAGTAAATGCAAACAAATCATGTATTCTTTTTGGGAATACGGTTAGAAGAAGGAAGAAGAAGAGAGTAACTAGCATTATGGGAATAAAAGGTGTCAAAGAATTTCATTATCTTGGAACCAAGATATCTTTAAGAAGGCTAGTTGGTCAGGATTTCCAATTCATTATTGAAAAGACATTAAAAATGATTAATATTTGGGGAAGCAAATTCATTTCCTTGGTTGGGAAAATAAATTTGGCCAAAACGGTATTGGTTTCCTATACGGTTTTTCATAGTACCCACTCTTTGATTCCAAAAGGCATTCTTGATGAGATGGAAAAATTGTGTAGAAGCTTCATTTGGAACAAGATGAATGGTAATCATGTATGCATTATGTTAATTGGCGTGTTATGTGTTTTCCTTTAAAATGGTGTGGGAGAGCTCTTCTTTCTTGTCATGATAAAGTAGGTCCTTTAAGAAACTAGCTTGGAGATACAGCCAAGTTGAAGAATCATTATTGCATAAAGTATTGTTTCCTAAATATGGGTTCTTATATGGAGACAATTTTTCAAAGAGGATGGGATCAACTGCTTGGAAAATTTTACATAATGGAGGAGTATTTCTATAGCCCATAGTAAGATGGAAAATTGCCAATGGTGAATCGATAAATGATCTTAAAGACATTTGGATCTTGGATAAAAATTTTTATAGTTGGCCTACATATGTGCTTCCACAAGGATTAGAGAATATCACGGTGGATAGATTTATATCAAGAGGATGCTAGAATATAGAGGAACTAAAAATGATTTTTAGTTTTGATCTCATTAATTTGATTTCTTAAATTAACATTTCTTCTGAATTATCAAAAGATTGTATGGAACTAATATCCATATATTCTAGAAAATCAATCTCTTCAATGGCTTATGAAGCTTCTCTTCAGAATTCACAACAAGTTCTTTACTGGAGCTGGATAAAGAAGTCTAAACTTTCTCCTCGGGTTGAAGGTTTTTGGTGGAGAATGTTTAACAAAGCAATCCCTACGAATCACTTTTTATGCTATAGAAGATTGCAAACGCATTACGAATGTCCTAGAGATTGCAACATGATTGAGGATATCGAACATGTAATTGTGAAATGCAAAAAACTGATTTAGATATTCCAGCACCTAAACCAGTGGGGATTTGGAATCCCAACTTTTAACTTGTTGGCATAATACTTAAACTGGATTTCAAATCATAACTATTGGGTGCTAAATATGTTCTGTACCACCATTTATTTCTCATGGAAAGCTAAGAATAAGCTTATTCATGAGAGTAAAGATGATGGATCCTTATTCATTGCTACGGAAGCACTCAGCATGGCTACAATTTCGGCATCCAAATCTTCTCTATACTCGAGTAAATGGGCTGCTAATCAGCTTTATGAGCTGTTGGATGATCATTGGCATGCCCCTCCACCCGATTGGATCAAGGTAAATGTTGACACATCTTTACTTAAATCTTATAAAGCTAGGATAGGTGGTGTTTTTTGAGACGTTAAAGGAAGATTTTTTTTGCTTTTGGACATACTTGTGTTCATTGGGATGTATCAAGGCTTGATATGTTAGCTATCCAATTAATCAAAGAGGTTTTTAAAGATTGGATGTTAAACTACAAGGGTAGCATCATTGAAAGTGATAATGCAAATGTCATCAAGGATCTCCAAGATGGGTTATATTACAAAAATAATGAATTGGGAATTCTATTCAAAGATTTAAAAAATGTTGTATTTAATTGTACATATAGGAAATGCAATAAGTTAGCGGATCTTTGTGCTAACTATGCTATTGTTAGTTCATTTATTTGGGATGATTTAGTTTTGAATAAGGTTCCTCCTCCTTTTATTTCTTTGTTAAAGGAGGAATCTATTGTGATTTATTAGTTTCTTATTTTTTTATCTTTCCAATAAAATTTTAATGCACTTGGTTGCATTTTTCTCAAAAAAAAAAAAAAAAAAGTAATTTTGAACTAAATTAATAGCACCATAGATATATGTTGGCTGCAACCATTTTTCTTGTAGTTTCTAATGTTTATTGGCTTTGTATGCGTTGTTGCAGTTTCTGAATGGGCCCATGATGCTCTTCAACGACTTGGGAAAGGTGCACCTTTCTCTCTCTATTTTACTAAGAAACATTTATCCGAAGTCGCATCTGCACACAGAAATGATGAGCATCATTTATCTGAAGTAATATAGCTCAACAATTTTAATTTCTTGCTATGCCAAATGCTCTTTATTAAGTTATACTTGATAGTGCTACCCCATGAGCAGTTTCATGATGTAATGAAGATTGAATATCGAATAGCTTTGCGGTCTTCACTTCGAAATGATTTTACTGAAATCCTGCCAACTTTGGTAATACAATGAATAAAAAAAAAAATTTTGATTATATTTTGAGATACGGCTCTATTTATATTTCTAGGAAGTGGCGGGCAGGCTGCAGACAGAACTACAACAATCAGAAAATTCCTCTGGAAAGCTGCTAGAATGACAGTAGCAAGGAGATTGGTGGCTGGAGGGAAGGTTGGTGGTTTGGGCTTTATGGGCAGCTGGCAATTGGAGGAGAGAAATTGGAGAGAGAAGGGAATTTGGAGTTGATTTCAATTGAATTTTATTGCAGAAAATTAACTTAGTACAACAAGAAAATAATTTGAATTATCCTTCTTTTCCTGAACCAACTCTCTCAAAGATTGTAGCATACTCAATAATTCAGGAAAACCCTATCTTGAACTTAAAATTCCAAATACAACTTATGTTAAACAAAATTAAAATTCATCCCTATCTTTAGTTTGTTGTCTAATAGGTCGACCAATCATGCTTATCCTGTTTTTCTTATAGCCATCTAACAATCTAGATTTTTGCCTCTCGATCTTGATTACTAGGATATGATTGATGATCTGATTGCATTGTTGACCTCCACACAAGCCAGAAATCCTGCTCAAACCTGCTTATCTGTTGTTCAGCACCGCTCGCATCTCCTCCCAGAAATCCTGTGCAAATCCCTCCTGCTCGCTTGATTCACGCTTTGGTTGGCGTTAATAAAGCCAAAATAAAGTTTCAGTTCGTTCTTTTTGCTTCCATGCAAAAAAACTCCTACCGATTCCTCTTGTGCTGAACTCCTCATAAGCCAAGCAGCTCCCGTCGCCTACTATTCAAGTCCGATCCTCCACTGCAACCACCACGCCAACCTCCAATTCTAGCTCCCATCCCTTTGAATTCAATCCATCCGCTCTTCGCTGATGCAAGCCTCCTGTGTCTGTCTCTTACAACCTTTGTTTATAGTCGGCTCTTATGCCGGATCCGACCTCCACAGTAGCTGCACTAACCGTCACCTGCTTTTCCGTCTGCTTGATCGAGCCAGTCAACCGATCCTTCCACCTCTGATTCCGCCGACTCCTTACCTCACTCCAAGAACTTCAATTCCACCGATAGCCAAGGCCGATTGAACCCAGTCGAGTAGTCCTCAACCTTTCCCTGCTGATCAGCCACAAGTCAGTCCGTCGACCACGAGCCGAACCACAGCCTTCCCTGCCGTCAACTCTCACCTGACCAGCCAAGCCTCTTCCTACCAAACCGTCAATCACTCTCTAAGCTGTGCCCAACTTCTGTTAGCACTCATTACACCTGCATCCATCTTTGTGTTGCACCACTTACTGCACCACCTTTATTCAGAGTATATTCTGCTCCATATACTTGCTGCTATTAACGGCTTGTACAGAAGCTGTCCCCTTGCTCTTCTCTTTATATATGCACTCTGTTCTATGAAATCAATATATGAAATATACAAATTGCTACAGTAAACTATCTCTTCTTCTTCCCCACTTCTCGTGCTTTCTCTGTTAAAACTTACTTGCAGGTATTAAGCTTAACCATCGGATTAAGCTTCTATATGGTATCAGAGCCATTGCTTCATCAGTATCCGTATGGCGAATCAAGACTCTTCTTCCTCTACAACTCCTCCTCCTGCAGGCAACGTCGCTGCGACTCCGGCGGCATCTATATCGGCATCCATGGCTGAATTCACGATTCCAGCTCCATTAAAATTTTTAATGTCTAATCTTCAATCTATTGTTAGGGTGCAGCTCTCAAATGAAAACTATGCATTGTGGAGCTTACAAATCAGTAAACTGTTTGCAGCCAATGGTTTTGACGGCTATCTCTCAGGCCAACGAGTTTGTCCTAGCGGGTTGCCCACCGACCCTGAATACAGACTCTGGCAGCTTGTTGATCAGAATCTGGTATCAGCATTGCTCTCAACAATCTCCCCTTCGGTTCTTCCATATGTGCTGCATCTCTCAACTGCACATGAAATATGGAGCACATTGGCAAGCAGACTTCAACCGACGAACAGGTCGCGCGTGATCTAGCTCAAAAATGAGCTTCACAATATTCAAATGAGAGATTCAACAATGACGCAATATCTAGCTCAAGTAAAAACGATTGTGGATAATATAGCTGCAGCAGGATCTCGGATAGAATCCGAAGACATCATAATGTACATTCTTAATGGGTTACCAGCACCATACAATCCATTTAAAAGCTCTATTCGCACGTCCCAACTTCCTATAAGCCTGGAGACATTGTATTCGCTCTTATGTAGCGAAGAGATAAATCTGCAGAATGAGCTTCGACGAGATGCTCAGCCATCATCCGAGAATATGGCTTTTTATTCCAATCAGACGGCTCGTGGTAGACAGAACAGGGGACGTGGAAGCTTTTCTAACGGCAAGGGTAGAGGAACAGGCTCAAGACAGCAAAGTAACGCTGTTCGATCTCAGACTACTACATCAAATGCTCGTCCCACATGTCAGATCTGTGCCAAGAATGGTCACACTGCTGTAAATTGCTGGTATCACTACTCAGCGCCACCTGCAGAACCTAGTCGTGCTCTATTTACTCAGCCGACTCAAAACAACTCAACTGCTGAATGGATATTGGATTCTGGTGCAACAAGTCATCTCACTGCTGACTCCGAAACTCTACAGCAACCCACTGCTTATGCCGGATCAGACACTATTTCAATTGCAAATGGAAACACCCTGCCAATTCAGCACCAAGGACAAGGCCTTCTACCTCTACCGAATACACCTCGTAAGCTCTACCTTCAAAACATCCTTCATGTTCCGGCTTTATCCCATAATTTGCTATCCATTCATAAATTGACCACTGACAATAACTGCTCAATCTCTTTTGATCCTCATGGTTATACTATTCAGGATCTAACGGACCACCAAATCCTTCTTCGTGGTCGAACTCGTAATGGACTCTACTCTATCTTCACTCCCAAAATCAAGACGTCTCCGACTGCCTTGAAATGCATTACTGAATCTCGAAGCTCACCGTGGCATGCTCGACTCAGTCACCCTCATCATCATGTTCTACAAGTGTTAGCCAAACTTGTTCCATCTATATGTATCCCATCTAGTTCGTTCTTGTGTCGTTCATGTAATGTGGGTAAAAGCCACAAGTTACCTTTTGTATCTAGTACCACTACTACTTATACGCCTTTCTCTGTTGTTCACACCGACGTTTGGGGTCCTTCCCCCGTCGCATCTATTAATGGACATCGTTACTTTGTTACCTTCATAGATACTTATTCTCGATTTTGTTGGATTTACTTAATGCATTCTAAAGATCAGACATTCTCTAAATTTACACATTTCAACAATTTAATTAACAATATGTTCAAAACTACAATCAAAATATTACGTTCTGATGGTGGTGGTGAATTCAACAATCATATCTTCACCAACTATCTCTCATCCCATGGCATTATCCACCAACTAACTTGTCCTTATACACCTGAGCAAAATGGTTTAGCGGAAAGAAAGAATCGTCACCTACTCGACATTGCTAGAACTCTTCTTCATAATGCCAACCTTCCGAACTTCTTCTGGGCTGAAGCAATTCTCACGGCTAATTATCTTATAAATCGCTTACCAACCAAAGCTGCATATCTCCAAATTCCTTATCAGCTTCTCCATGGAAAATTACCTCACTATGATCATCTTCGAACATTTGGTTGCTTGTGCTATCCATGGCTCCAACCTCTTACCACAAATAAGCTTCAACGTCGCTCACAAGACTGTCTCTTCCTTGGCTATTCTCCGTCTCAAAAGGGATATCAATGCTATAATCTCAAAACTCACAAAATTCATGTATCGCGCCATGTTGTCTTTTATGAAAATCAATTTCCTTACATGACCCCTCCCTCTACGTCTACTGCCAGCAACGAAAATACCTCCACCTCTCCTTTCTTACTTGTTCCTACATCCACTATATTTCCATCATCCACCGAACAGAATCCTTCATCCCTCCCTACTCCCGTTAATAACTCCTCCCCAATCAATCCTCTCAATTCTCCTACTGCTTCATCACATTCATCTACTTCCATTCCTACTTCCTCATCTATATCATCTCCTCATCCTCCAGTTCATCAAATGCAGACTCTTTCCAAAACCGGTCATCTCAAACCCAAAGTTATATTTGACTTATCAGCTGTTACCTCTCCCTCATCTACTCCTACTTCATATACTGCAGCAAGCAAATTTCCTCATTGGCGGGCTGCCATGTCTAAAGAATTCCTTGCCCTTCAACAGCAGTCCACCTGGTCCTTAACTCCTCCTCCTACTCACGGTCCTGTCCTTGGTTGCAAATGGTTGTTCAAAACTAAACTTCTTCCACACGGTCAAGTGTCCACTCATAAAGCTCGTCTTGTAGCTCAAGGGTTTGCTCAAGAATATGGAATCAATTATACAGAGACATTTAGCCCAGTTTCTAAAATGCCCACTGTGTGCATTCTACTCACTATTGCTCTCACCCGTGCCTGGCCGATTCTACACTTTGATATATCCAATGCTTTCTTACATGGTGATCTCACTGACACAGTGTATATGAAACAACCACCTGGTTTTGTGGATGAGCAGTTTCCGCATTATGTTTGCAAATTACATAAGTTTTTGTATGGTCTCAAACAGGCGCCGCGACAGTGGTTTGATAAACTGACTACCTCTCTCAAAACCTTTGGGTTTACTATTAGCAAATCAGATCCTTCCTTACTGATTTACACCCGAGAGCATATTTCTCTATATCTTCTTATTTATGTTGATGACCTGCTACTTACTGGAAATGATTCATCTACTGTACAGTTACTTATCCACAAACTCAAAACTAATTTTTCCTTAAAAGAGCTGGGATCAATTTCCACATTTCTGGGAATTCAAGTACAGCACACTCCTCATGGCCTGTTCCTACAGCAAAGTCGGTATGCTGAAAATCTACTACAGCTATCGGGATTTACGGATTGCCGTCCGGTCTCAACACCCTCTACTCAAAAGACTCCTGCTATTCAAGATGCTGATCAACCATTCCCTGATCCCACCTTGTATTGCAAATTAGCAGGATCTCTCATGTATCTTACAGTTACAAGGCCGGATATAGCATTTGCTACAAACCACATTTGTCAGTACATGCATCAGCCGTCCAACCAGCACTTCCTACTGCTTAAGTGACTATTGCGCTATATCAAGGGCACTATACATTTCGGCTTACCAATCTCCCTAGGAGACTTACAACTCAGTACGTATGTTGATGCTGATTGGGCTGCGGACAAAGCTGATCGCAAATCAGTTTCGGGTATTTGCTCATTTCTCGGTTCTACCTTAATCTCCTGGCAAGTTAAGAAACAAACCACTGTTGCGAAATCATCCATAGAGGCCGAATATCGTGCATTATCTACAGCCACGTCGGATGTCATCTGGTTATGTTGTCTTCTTCAAGAATTTAATGCCTCTCAGATTGCTGCTACACCAATCTATTGTGACAATACCTCAGCAATTGCTCTCGCTCACAATCCAGTTTTCCATGCCCGTACTAAACATATTGAGCTTGATTATCACTTTATCAGTGACCATCTTCGATCCTCGGCAATTCAAGTCCTACACATTCATTCACTAGATCAGTCGGCCGACATTTTAACCAAATCGTTGCCTACCTCCAGGTTTCAGCAACTACGGACCAAGTTAACCATCCAACCTTTGGATGATCAACTTGAGGGGAGATGTTAGCACTCATTACACCTGCATCCATCTTTTTGTTGGACCACTTACTGCACCACCTTTATTCAGAGTATATTCTGCTCCATATACTTGCTGCTATTAACGGCTTGTACAGAAGCTGTCCCCTTGCTCTTCTCTTTATATATGCACTCTGTTCTATGAAATCAATATATGAAATATACAAATTGCTACAGTAAACTATCTCTTCTTCTTCCCCACTTCTCGTGCTTTCTCTGTTAAAACTTACTTGCAGGTATTAAGCTTAACCATCGAATTAAGCTTCTATAACTTCGACCTTCAATCGTGCCCGATGACTTTTTGTCGATCTTCTAGCTACACTCTTCATCCTAACTTGTTGCAGGCAACCTAACTCTATTTCATTCACTCCAACAACGCTTAAACACTTCAACTCCAAAATAGCACCTCAACAGAAGAAAAATCTCTCCCCAATCCGTCCCTTATCCCCCTCTCTAATTCTTATTATTATTATTCAGAAAAAAGGAGAAAAGAAGAGAAAAAATAAAGAAAAAGATAAAGAAAAAAAGGAGAGAAATAAAAAAGATAAGTAATTTTTGTGCTTTCATCTCTGTCATTGGTCATCACTAAGGTATAATCACTTTTAAAGCTAAAAGAAGCTCCAAATCCTATTTTTGATTCTCGCAACGTGTCGGGGTACCTATACATGATTTTTTTAGCATCATGGGAGGGAATATGATGCAACGCTTGTAGCGAGGCATGTAAATCCATACTTTTCAATGACATAAAATGGCGCATGGCGCACAGCATACTACGGGGCCAGTTGCATGGCGCGGCGCACATGCTCAAGTTGGCGCACCATTTGCGCCATGTGTGCGCAATGACGCACGTCATAAGAAATTTGAATTTTAGGGATTTTTTAATATAATTATTAATATTTTTTAATATTTATATATTTAAATTTCTAAAATAATGTAATAAGTTATTTTAAAATTATTTGATACGATTAAAATAGGTTTCTTAGGTTTTATTAGAATTTATTTATATTTTATTTTAGTAGAAATTTTAGACGAACTTGAAGCTCACATTAACGGTTTGGACTTTGGACTACAAACATATTCAACAAAGCCTTACCCAACTTGATTGATACTTTAAATAGGATCCATAAAAATGATTTTTATAATTATTTTTTATTTTGCACCGTGTTCAAAATGACACGTGTTGCGCCGTGCGCTATGCAACATGGCTCCACGGGAAACTTTGTGTCGTGTTGTGCCATTCACTATTTACAAGTATGGGTAAGCCTTGTACACACTTTTCGTAGCGTAAAGGGGTAAACCTAAGTACCCATGTATGAGCTTCTGCACTTGCGGGAAAAGCTGCGCATTCTACACAAGTACCCTTAGAGACCCATACAAGCCTTTTTTGGCGCGGTGGGATTGAAGACCATAGCTGCCATGTAGCCCGAAATTGACCATGCACGTCTTTGTTGACATAGTAGGTGGGTTAAGACTCCCTAAAATTCTTTTAAACTTGGGCGATGCTGAGAGGATGCTGAAATTCAGACCAAAGTTAATAAGGCTTAAGCAAAATGATAGGGAACTGAACTATCAAATTGAAATATAGGGAATTGGACATTAAATTGTTAAATACACAATATAGAATAAAAAAAAGCCAAGTAATAAACCTTGGTTATGAAAATGAATGAACGAACAGGGGATGCGTGATAAATGTGGCAGCTTTCCAGCAAGCATACATAAAAAAATTGGAACAAATATAACCCGTCTGCAGTTAATATAAATTAATTTGCAAGTAAACGCATTAACCTCCTACAGACGATGCTATGCAAGCACACAACCTTTCAGCAAGAAAAAAATGTTTGCAGATTGTGAACTCTATGACTTGTTAACTAAGATATATTCCAGGATTTCAAAGTAAAAGCAGTTTACATGCAATTATTGTCTCCTGATTGCAAACAAACAAGGCAACCCCCTCGTAGGCGTTGAACTTGCCCGCATGTAATAGTAGAAGGCTCGTAACGCATACGCCTACAAGAAATGATAGTGAATGTATCGCAAGTATAATTAACCCTCTACAAATATATGAATAATGCACCGAGTGTCACTACAAGAAATTCTTCAATTACCGACGGTCTGGACCGGTGGTTCTCCAACCACCGGCATTAACGGCAGTTTAACCGGCGGTGTGACCGCCAGTTTTTACCGACGGTGTGACCGCTAGTTTTTAAAGGCGGTCTAACTGGCTGTTATGTTAAATACAGCCGCCAGAAAAAGCGGCGGTCCAAAAACTGTTGGTTAAATGGCAGGCATTAAATCTTACCAGCATGTTACCGGCGGCTTGAACCGCCGATGTTAAGTGAATTTATTTTCGGCAGTCTGAACCGCCGGATAGTCGCCGGTAAATGCCCTAGAATAATCTATCCCGAGCCTTCCATTTCATTTCATTGCCTGGTCTCTCTCTCTTGCGTGGTACTAGTCCCCGTCTCCTCCACTCTCTCGCGATCGAGATGCCTCCTCTGGCCACCGACAAGCTCCCTCCGGCCACCGAAAAGTTTCGCCAAATATAGATCTCGCTCCCACTACAAGGCCAATGGCTCTCCTTGCTCCCGTCGGTTTGCCTATGAGGTTTGCATTTTTTTTTTGATGCATTTTCTTGGTATTTCGATTAGATTACATCAAGGATCAGTCTTAAGCCAATATCTTTTTGCTTTAGTCATGGATGTTCTCACTAGACATTTGTGATAGGATGAACCTTATTGTATGCTTTTTGTTGATGATATTCTTCTTGTTGATAAGACTAGAGAGGGAGTTGATGGTAAACTTGAATTATGGAGGTCAACCATATAGTCTAAAGGTTTTCGCTTGAGTAAATCTAAAACTAAAAATATGAAGTGTAATTTTATTAGTTATAGACCTAGTGAGGGGTTTGTGACTTTGGGCGATCAAGTCATTAATAAAAGTACATGTTTTAGATATCTTGGATCTATTGATCAAAGTAATGGTGAAATAAAAGGGGATATTATCAGCATAATTCAAGTTGGATGGTTGAAATGGAGGAATGAATCGGGCTTGTTGTGGGATAGAAAAGTTCCCCTCAAATTTAAGGGAAAATTCTAAAAGATGGTGGTGAGATCTGCAATGCTTTATGGTGCCGAATCTTGGTCATTAAAAGAGAAGCATAATACTAAGTTAAGTGTTGCAGAGATGAGGGTGCTCAGGTGGATGAGTGGCTTTACCCCTAGAGATAGGATACGAAATGAGCATGGATGTTCTTTTTTGCTTTAGTCATGGATGTTCTCACTAGACATTTGTGACCTTGTTGTATGCTTTTTATTGATGATATTCTTCTTGTTAATAAGACTAGAGAGTGAGTTGTTGGTAAACACTAATTATGGAGGTCAACCATAGAGTCTAAAGGTTTTCGCTTAAGTAGATCTAAAACTAAATATATGAAGTGTAATTTTAGTAGTAATAGACCTAGTGAGGGGTTTGTGACTTTGGATGATCAAGTCATTAATAAAAGTACACGTTTTAGATATCTTGGAATCATTGTTCAGAGTGATGGTGAAATAGAAGGGGATATTATCAGCAGAATTCAAGTTGGATGGTTGAAATGGAGTAATGAATCGGGCTTGTTGTGTGATAGAAAAGTTCCCCTAAAACTTAAGGGAAAATTCTATAAGATGGTGGTGAGATCTACAATGCTTTATGGTGCCGAATCTTGGTCATTAAAAGAGAGGCATAATACTACGTTAAGTGTTGTAGAGATGAGGGTGCTCAAGTGGATGAGTGGCTTTACAACTAGAGATAGGATACGAAATGAGTAAGGATGTTCTTTTTTCCTTTAGTCAAGGATGTTCTCACTAGACATTTGCGAGAGGATGTACCTTGTTGTATGCTTTTTGTTGATGATATTCTTCATGTTGATAAAACTAGAGAGGGAGTTGATGGTAAACTTGAATTATGGAGGTCAACCATAGAGTCTAAAGGTTTTCGCTTGAATTATGAATGAACTTATGATGAAGTTATTATAAACTTATTTGGTTATGAACTTATTTTGTTTCACTTTTTGAACTTAGTTATGAACTTATTTGGTTGAACTTATGAACTTAGTTATGAAATTATTTGGTTTCACTTATTGCTTTTTTTAATGAATATATTTGTGATAATTATTATGATTGACTATAATGGCGTATTGCCCAAAATTGTGAACATTATTGTATTTTCTGTGCAGTTTTAGAATTTAGGGTGAAAATCCATCAAATAGAAGGGAGGGTGTCAATATATTTTTTTTTCAATAGCTATAGGTTTCCGGCGGCCAACGGGTGGTTTGCCGACGATGTTCGGCAGTACACCAGCGATACGCCAGTGGTCGCACCACCGGCAATTCTGTCGGTGTTAACCGTCGATGATTTTATCGATGGCTTACCGACGGTCCATGCTGTAATAATGACGATGTTTATACTAGCGGTTGAACAGTCGGTATGCCGTCGGTGACAAAATCGGCGGTCACCAGCGCTATGACCGCCGAAAACTAACCGGCAGTATTAACCGCCGGTAAAATAAACTGTCGGAAAAAGTTTCCGACGCCATTTTTTCCAACAGTTTTTCAACCGTCGAGAGGCCGCCAGTTTTTTGCCAAACTGTCGGAAAACAAGTAGTAACCGCCGAAATAAACTGTCGGTAATTGATGAATTTCTTGTAGTGTGTGACACACCATCTATAGGCACAAGAAACGAACATGTGATGAATGAAAGCATCTATGAGCCACTATAGGAGATTTTTCAAGTACACAGCAGTCTGATAATGAGCTAGGTTGATGATTTTTGAATGCCCATTGATGATCTACAAGTAAATTTAACAAAGCTTGCAATGCACGATAGCTCACCTATAAAATGCAATGAGCGATCCATAGTGCAACTATACGAATCTCCTACAAGCAATGATAGAAGATTCACGCTGAACATAGTTTGCTTACATGCAATGGTTGGTGGCTCCCGAATGCCTAACACTATACCACGAGCAGTGTTAACAAAGCCTACATTGCGCAAAAACCTACATGCATAAAGTAGCAAATGATCCATAACACAACACTAGTATTCACCTATAAGTAGAAGCAATGGATGTGTAGTAAATACTGTGAGCTACTGGTAAATTGAGATAGTAAATTTGTAGCACCAGTCTATCACACTAGATAAATCAGCTTACTTGCAAACAACAGGTGGAAGGCTCCGGATGCATTGTGCAGTGTATTTGCCAGCATAAATATCTTCCTATAGGCTGAATACTGAGGAAAATGACAACATGAAAAGGATGATATGAGCTAAACTACATTGCCAATGTATGAAAAATGAAACTCAGTGCACTGCTAAATAATTCCACCTGATTCACAACATTCGTACAAGTGGACTGAAGGCGTTGTAGGCTTTTATATAGAATTTTGCAATTGATCATATTTGAATATTGCAAAAACACCCCCCATGCATTTAAATGTGCACTAATGCATTTACATGTTACAAAATACAAAACATATTATACAAGTATATTATCCAACATGTAAAGTATGCCATGTAGCGATAGCACGCTACACTGACTTGTGAATATATCATGCAATACATGAGAGCAATGAATTATCATGCAAATGCATTATACATGCAAATAGACAACACATGAATGCATTCCGCATGCATGTCATGCAAATACATCATACGTTATGTTAATACATTAATTCCCCACGCAGCATAACGATACATCATGTGAGCATGTTAAACGGTGCATAAATGCACATTTCAACATACATGTATCATGCAAACATATAAATACACCTACAAGTATGTCAACATATAGATGAAAATAACTGTGCAGGGATACTGGTGTCATGTACACCCATTACACTGCATAAATATAACCATCAAACAAATACATCTTGCAAAATGCATCCAAATATGAATACCTGCATATACTCCAATGAGTGTGTTGTATGTACAAACATGGCGTCCGAGGATGCCACGCGGGTCAAAAGTGAACTACTTAACAAGTACATGGTTGTAACGCTGACTGGAGTATTTGGTTTTATACGTTCATTTTAGTCATTTAAGGTCTATTACAAGAAATATTCACTAACAAAAGCATGAAGCCAATGATGCACCTGATCCTCTATCGACAAATAGATAGAGTTGAGATTGCTTGAATCGTCGAACAAATACATGGTGGTAACGGCAAACTGAGCCTTTGTTTTATATGTTCATATTTGGTCATCATGGTCTATTGCAAGAGAGATTCATTAATAAAGGTATAATGCTGAAGACGGATAAGAGCCATTATCGGTGAGTAGATAGAGTTGACAATGTCCGACCATTAAAGTAAGATTATCCATGATCACCCCGATGATGGCTGTGTTGATAGAAAATCTCAATCAGAGGGGACCATAAACATTTGAAATGTCTCTAAATTCCCATAAAATATATTCAATTGATTTTAATGTATTCATAAAATATATTAATGTTTAAAATTGAAATATAATGCCAAAATACTTAAAGCAATATACCTATTCACCCTTCACAACTGTTTGCCAAGGTGGATAAGTTTGAAAGTTACTTTAGCTTAGAAAGAGCAAATGTTTAGTCAAAATATCATTAGGATTTATTCTCAAATCATCTCTTACTAGTAAGGACGTGACATGTGTCTTCTACCAATAATTTTGCAGCAAAGCGACACCACAGGTAAACAATTATGACAAGGACTCTCTGATTTGGTGATTTTCTGCTAAATGACACTATTAAATTCCAATCATGGATAGAGCCTGTATGTTCCTCAACGATATTAAATCTTTGAATAATGAATCAATAGGATATGATCGATAGGCACAAAGCCTTTGTCAGCTAAGGTGGGCTCAAATATGTCCCTTTAGGCAAATACTATTCGTATGTCTACAAGGTACCCTTAAACAAAGTAATGCATAGCTGCCAATAAGGATCTATCAATTAGGTTGGGTTGACTACCTCCTCTGACTAAGTAAATTAGGGATCATGATGATCTGGGATAACGAAACCATAAGATCTTGATCAGGTCTATGATCATTCCCCCCAGCATCCGCTTCAAGTGCAAGTAGGTTATTTTATAATTTTAAATATTAAATTTTAAATTCCTAAACATGCTGCGACTATACAGCGGATACTACGTATCTGTTTGACGAGTAGCCTTCATCAAAAGTTCTCTCTCACTATCGGAAGGGGTAAATTAATTATAGGAGCTTGCGCTTATAGGAAACTTGAACTTACATCATTAAGTTCATGTAAAATGAGGGCGAAATCTCTGGGTTATGTCTTATTGAAAACCCAATCTGCCTAATCTGTTTTCTTAAAATTTGCCTCAAAACTTAACATTAATACTCTCCTTCACGACCCATAAAAAGAAAGGCGTCGCAGAGAGGCCGTGGAGCAAATTTTCGGAGCCCTAACGTATCTATGAAATGTTGTGGATGCCTCTTTAATCATAATAGGGTGATATGAGAATTGCCAATATTAGTTAAATATGGTTTACGAATTAGATATTTTGGTTTACAAATTAGCTAAATTATTTGATTTCGGTTGTAAAATTCAAAAAATAGAGCCTACCAAATTATTTTCAAACTAAACAAAAGTGAAGTGAACTTTAGTTTGGTCGAATTGGTTTGGTTTTGAATAAACTAAATGTAATTATTTTTAAGAATAAATCTAATTATCTTTACCTTCAATAATATATATTAAAAGGACCATTAGATAATCTTTGTTAAAATTTATAACTTTGCACCTTGAATAAACTATATTGATGTTGATCTTCATATCACTTGTTTAGTTATATGGCTTTATTAGTTTTATATATGAAGAAAGTGATATAATTTGATTTTTTGTTGAATTGGATTTACAAAAATAAAAATTGAAACAAAAAAAACAAGGAAAGTTAAAATTGCGAACTAATAATTGAACAGATTCTTAACAATTGAAATAAACCAATAAAATAAGATCTACATCAAATCTTATTAAACTTTCAACAAGTGTGAAACTAAAGAACTGGCGTAGCTATTCTACAAAGGAGAAGATCTCGGGTGATAGAGTCACTTATTCGTCTACAAAGGGAGAGGCGTTGGCATGGAGAGTGAAGGATTCCATGGATTTTTTCAGGTGCATATTCAACAAGTGATTTAACATTTATTGATTTTTCGATTTTACCCTAGTAATGCACGCCCTAATTATTGGCAATCTCCATCAAAAAATTGGACTAATCAAAATTTCAAGAAGTATTATTTCGTTGACCTTTCAATGATTTTGTGTCCAAGTTGCAAGGGTAGCTTCTTATGGATTTCTTCGAAGTACATGATAAGATTGACTATCCCTTTTATGTTTTAATCATCAAATCATTTTATTGCTTGGTTTCAGTTTATATGTCAATATTCATCCTTCAACCCTACTAGGTTGAACAAAATATTTTTTATCATTTTCTGAAGCGTTTTAGCATTGTATGTTTTGCTATTATTGTTATTAAGTCATTGTATACTTTGGATGCTTTGATTCAAAATATTTCTATTAACGCTCTTGGGAAGTTTTTAATTTGTCTCTAGTCAATCTAGTTTTCCTCAATAGCTCAATGAACCAATTATAGTTCCATCAACTCTTTTGTTAGAGAAATTTTTTCATCCTCAATGGATTGAGATATTTTGTGATCGAATATGACATACAAAATAATATATTATATCGAAAGACAAAAATATTATTTTGCTATGGACTTAATAACAAAACTTACAATTTTATATTTTTAATAGAGATTTTTTAATTTAATATATAGTTGAATAGGGTTTATTTTATTTTGAGATATAGATGCTCCATAGGGGAAAGCCCTTAAATTAATTACATCTCAAGCATTTGTTACTTAGGAATACTTTTGATTTAGCTAGTAATTTTTTAAGAGTCATTAAAATATTGGTTAATATTTTTATTTTTTTTAATTTGAGAAATTCTTGTTCAAAGATTGGGTCTTTGAGAATTTCAAGGGATATGTGATAAACTTTAAATCAAATTTTAGGAATAAAAGCCAAATGAAGAAAAATGTAGTGCTCATACTATCTTATGTTGAACTTTACAATTTGAAATTATTTTTTTTTTTAATTGACCAATTTGATTTAGAATATTTGGGCTTATATTCCAACAATATAGGTTGGAGGAAATGTTTGGAATATAAGGACTTATGAGGTGAATGGAGTCAACTACAACTTCGGATCATAGAGCTAAGGTGAGGACTACCTAGGGATAGTGCCTTAAACCTATGTTTAATAAAGTGCAAGGGACTTACAAAACATTCACTTTACATAAGGCATAAGACAGCTCGACATCTAGATTTATAACCTTGCCTGAAAAAGGCTACCAGCTAAACCTATCTAAACGCTTTTAAAACAATGAGGTCAAGTCTCAATGCATATGAAGATTAGGGGGTTGTTTTGATTTAGAAGATAAGACTTATAAATTGGCTTTTAGGCTAAGATGCCTAACCAAGTGTGTATGAAAAATGCTAACTCAATGAATGTAGATTTTTTTTATCTGATTTTTAAGTGAGGGCTTTCTATATGAGACACATTGGCTATGCATAATCATTTTAATTTTAAAAACTTAGCTTGTAGAGTGAGTCATGCAAATTTCCTTTTTATTTAGAAAACTCGTTATCCAATATATGATTTTAGATTATTCACATGTTAATTGATAGAAGAATTAGTTGTCTTAAGAACCTTCTATATAACAAAGTCTAAGCCACTCCCACTCAAAGCGAGGAAAGAAATGTTGGAAAATAATTCATTTTTAACATATACTCAGTAAATCATCAAAACATGCTTACATATATATAATTACTCTCTTTTGAGCTTAATAATCTAAAGAAAAATCATATATTTCTATTCTATTCACTTAAGGGAAAATGCCCACAACATAGACAATCCAATAAGCATCATACCATACATATCAAACACATGTGCTTAAAAGAAAATTTTTAATCCTAGTATACCTAGGGTCTATACACTTAAGTGTGTATTGGCTGTATGGTATGTCACACTACAAGTGATGTTTTTATTTTATTGGGAATAAAAGATATTCAATTTTAATCCAAGAGGTTGTTTCATTTTAATTTATTTGTTACTTAAAATTTTTATTTGATTTTTATTATTTAATATTTAGATGGGTTATAAAATTTTTATTTGATATTTTTAATCTCTGCTTGTTTTGAGGCAAGCCTGCTACTTATAGAATCCTAAGATCTAATGAAGTAGGCATTCCTCCTTTTAGGGTGGAATGATTCATCATTGTATCAAGAGGAACCTAAATAATTCATTAGAGAGAGATGTTTACCTAATAGAGTAAGCTAAACATACTTGAGAGTTTAACTTAGGACTTTGTGAAATTAACCTAATTGAGTAAGGTGAGTTCAAAAAAACAAGAGGCTCCTAAAGCATATCTAAGGTGTTGCGGATCTATGGTTTATGATTTTGATGATAGCAAACATTCCTTATTTCTCTAAAATTTCCTTATGTGCTAACGTTTCAGGTCGACACGATCAGACTGCAATTTGAAACCAAGCTCAAGATTGGGTAGACTAGGTCTGTGTCAGTTTGTAATCTTTTTTCTTTCTTGAGTCTGTTGTATTTGGTGTGGCATCTAATGATTTGTAACTTGGAAGATTTTCTGTTGTGCCCTAAATATCGTCCCGGACGATCTGACAAAAGTAGAAACCTTAATTAAGGCATCCTCATTAAAGCAGCCGTCATTATGCAAAACACATCGTCTTGGACGATAGGCTCAATTCAGCAAGAATATGCCGCTAGATCTATTTAGAAATAACCTATTTTTTGACATCGTCCAGAGGATCGTCCAGGACTATAAAATATCGTCCAGGACGATCCATGTCAATTATTTCAAAATTTCTCTTGAATTTAAGGAAAGGACGATCCATATCAATTTTTTCA
>NW_021319835.1:711804-716014 GCF_001605985.2 Dendrobium catenatum | reverse complement strand
CCATAGTGGTGAGCCCGTGCCACATCATCGCCGAAATAGAACAAAAGCCATAGATGCAGAATCAGATAAGTTACCAACAGAGAAAAAATGGAAAAACCAAAACAACCCTATATTTTGGAAAAACCAAAACAACCCTATAATTTTGAAAGCTTTCTACGTTTACCAACCCAAGCATTTCCATCTCGCACACAATCTTGCTGATCAAAACATTCAACTTCATCAACCTCCGAGTAGGAGTGGGACAAGCACTCAAGCCAATCTATATTTGCATCCTAACACTCTCCCCCTAGCTGACACCCACATGGGAAAGTAAAGCATCAGGTGAAATTAAATTCACAGGAACCTCAACCAGATGGCCAGGCAACTGAATAGTAGGTGTTACCGGGGTAAGAACCGAAGGGTCCACATCACAAGCACAAACCTCACCCACCGATGCCACATTTACAGCCAAAGCATCAGAATTTAGACGAGAGATAGTATGAGCTGAGCCAGAAGACAGTTCCTGGCCAACTACCCTATTAATCTCACAGGCAACAAAAACCTCTACCTTCGAACTGGACACTGCCAAAGGAGTAGAAACATCCATTGGGGAAAGATCGGTACATAAAACACCATCACTCAAGTCCTTAAGACCACCCAAACAAACTAAGTTAGCAAAAACATTACCGATCAAAGGGACAGCCACAACAGGAGACAAGGCAATAGACCCAACTAGAAACAATGCCTCACAAATAGGAGGCATACGATCCTGTAAATTAACCTCAGGAACAGACAAATCACCCACAGAAACAACCATAGGCTTAACAGGAAGAACATCAACAGAAACCGCAGAAGGACCCGGATTAACAATTAAATGGGGATGTAAAATCAGGCAACTAGCATTAGAATGACCCAAGGCTTTGCAATGAGAGCAATAGAAAGGAAACTCTTCCATTTCCACCTGTTGAACATAACCCATCTTCTCAGAACCAAGCCACACATGATCCGGATAGCTCTTAGTAATATCTAACTCCACCAGAATGCGAGCAATCGAGGGCCTAGTCCCAGTAGAAGTAGCATTATCGATACGCAAGGGACGTCCGAACAAAGTTCCGAGACCATGAAGCACACGAGGGGAGAAAAGGTGAGGACGCAAATTTGGAAAGGAAACCCCGATAGGGATGACAAGGGATTCGACATTGATGCCAAATTGGGGTGACCACTTAAATAACTTCATATAACAATTGTTAACGAAGTAAGAACGGTGCAAAAAATGCGACAGTAGTCTAGGTCGTTCATCAGCTTAATCAAAATATTCTTCGAGTTAAGCACCGTAATAGAAAATTCTCCGTTCAACTTAAGTTGGAAAAAAATTTTACGAATTGAATCTAGCGCCGGACGACGACTAGTAAATTTACCAATCAATACAAATTCAAAAGGAGCAGCCAAAGCCAACATCTCGTCATCGGAAATCCAAAGAGACGGAAGACCATTGCAAGAGGTGATTTTAAGATCAGAAAATTCTGACAGGGAAGAGGACCCTGACAGAACCTCCTGGAAAGAATGAGATTTCGCCTTACCAACCAGAAAATCAGGGTCAATGAACCGATTAACAGCAATTTCCACCAGGAAAATGAACGAGGGAGAGAAAACGTAAGAAAAATTGGGAAAAACTATGAAGGGATTACCCGTATGGCGGCCACAGGACACATAGGAAGACGAAAAACTCTAGAGCTCTCCTTAGAACACATTTTCGCTCTTACCATATATATATGTTGAAAAAAGAATAATTTAAACTAATAAAATTTTGGTTTATTTATAAATACAATAGTAAAATGTATAAAGTTAAAGTGAGGATGAACAAAAATCAATTTAATATAAATTTAACAAACAGAAACTAAGTATATTTAAAAAAAAATGCATGCAAAAATTAATATATATTATTAAAATTCTTTTAATAAAAATTATTCATCAAAATTTAGCTCCTCCAATCATTTTAGTTGTAAACTGATCCTCAAATCTATTAACCTTTTGGAGCACACAGAATGCTAAATAACTCGCTGAAATCATTATCGAATCTGAATGGCATTCATAAACGACACCTACGTCCTCTTAATTTTTATGCCACTTGGAGTCAACAATGATTTACGCGAGTTCTTATGTTAAATGGATTTATGCTTCCTTTGCGATAATTATTTTTTCTACTTTTTAAGGTATTATTTTAGTATAATTTTTTTAAACTAAAATTTTTTGTACTTGATATGACGAGAATCTCAAGGTAAAATTGAGTTGAAAGCTTTCAAAATTAAATTCTGATTTTAGCAAAATTATAGTCAAACTGAACGTCTCAAAAAGAAAAACCCAACAACACCAAATTTGACTCAATCAGAGCCCAAATGGGACCAAATCAAACACCTGAAGTGCATTTCAAATGTTTAAATTATAAATTGGATGACCAAATGATTTCCAAACATGACATGCTTATAGTTAAATCGAGCGGCTCGACGAGACAAATCCAACGAGCTGAAGATTGCTGAATTCTGATATCATTAAGACATTCAAATGCTTAGTAAACAGTTCATAATCAAGGTGGTCAATATCGGTCGTCCATTCAAACTACTCCTAACTTAACCTTGATCTCCCTCCTATTTACCGGTCATGCCACTCAAAAAACTATAAATAGACCCCTCATTTCTCATGGAGGGGGACACCAAGTTTGGAAGAGAGAGAAACTAAAGTTCTCTTAGCACCAGAATCTTGGACTATCGACAGAACACTAACCATCGTCGGACTATCGTTGGGCTTTTGCCTGACTACCGACTGATGTCATGTGAAACTCCTTAAGTAAAAGAAGTTAAACTCTTATACATCGAGGCATCTTTTTGATGTAATGGTTAGAATTTAAATTAAGAAACTTTCACAATTAGCATGCTCATTCCGGAGTAATTTTGGGAATGTGACATATTGAGAAGTTACACCAAACAAAACAAAACTGTGAAGTTTTTAGGCAAAAAAGACAATATCTCGAAAGTTAAGGGTTTGGGTTGTTTACAGTCTCCAGATTTGCCCTGCCACAATCTGCTGAATAGACTCCTGCCGCGATCAATAGACTGACATCAGACTTTCCAACCCAGCTACAAACTATGGTCCCTTTTGTTATGAGACCGTTTTCGTTCCCATTACTTCCTCTCTGACTTTGGATTTTCCCTCCCGTAGATCGTTCCGGACAACTATTGAGATCGTCAGGACGATCTGTAATGTTTCAAATACTGTCCCGAGAATAGTTCTGGGAACCGTCAGGACGATCGGGACGTATGATCGATTTTGGTCTGAATCGTCCCGGGATCTATTTTGCGATCAGCCATCGGTGCCGATTAAGCTTTATGATAAGAAAGTCAGCTCGTTTTTGGAGGAGAGAGAAAAAATCATTGTTAAAAATCAAAATATCTGATTTGAAAGGAGAGAGAAGAGAAAGGGAAAAGTAGAGAAGCTTGGTTGTTGGTAGGCCGCGTGAGCGCTTTTTCGTCGATCGCCGCTGTTGGGAAAGTGTAGATCTCGTGTAAGGACTACCGAATCCTTTTCTGTTTTCTATGAGATATTGGTTTGTGACCGATTGTGCAATTGTTTTTTGTGTTTTTCGTAGTCGAATTTTTGGGACATGATTTTCGTTTGACAAAACTTTCACCCGCACAACTTTTTGGTATGTTATAGATATGACTTATTTGTATCAGATAGCGATTTGAGTTTTTTTCTGCGACGATTTTACCTGGTCGGTGGTAATTAAATTCTATCGCGATTTTTAAATCGATAGAAAAATATCCATGGTACGTGATTTGATTTTGGAATTCTATAGAATTAAATAGTCTTGTATTGGATTGTGGATGGATTCTAACTCGTTAATTTGAGAAATTTGGAATTTGGTGCCCTTGTTGCAGGATTTTTGTGTAACATTGACAGATCGCTGTCGTTTTCTATCTGCCGCGATTTTTCGTATAATGATTTCTGATTTTGCTCCCGGAAATTGATAAGCTTGAATTGATATGCGTATGACTATTGATAATGATTGTTTCTAGATTTCTTTAATATTGCTTATTGGGGCATCGATTTTGCAAATTGACTATTGATTGTGAATTGATTGTTATTGAAAAGACCAAGTGGGAACCTGGTTTGAACGTTGGTTGGAGATAGATATTGACTCTTGTACAGGATATGGGTGCCGACGGGGCTTTCC
>NW_021319835.1:686950-711704 GCF_001605985.2 Dendrobium catenatum | reverse complement strand
TTATTATTATTATTATTATTATTATTATTATTATTATTATTATTATTATTATTTCCATTTAGATTTTAAGCACTCATTATTATGTTTTGATAGATCTAAATAAACTACGTTTGAATCCTTTCTCTTGCCAAACTATATGTCATTTTTCATAGATTAAAAGACAAAAACACGAACTACCAAATCATTATTTAATTTGATCATAAACATGGCACATGATATATTGTTAATAGTTAATTTTCACGTCGTGTTAGACACTACTTTGAAATTGGAATTAAAAATGATAACTAAAATAAGTATCACCGGTTAGATCTACTCCTTGGATGACATTGTTATTAGTTGTGTCACAACTTCAAAAGATAATTGCAGTATCAATCACAGAAGCCGAATACATAGCTGTCACCGAAGCCAGCAAGGCGATAATTTGATTGAAATTTTTTTAAGAATAATTAAATCTCTCTCAGGAAAATGTCAGCCTCCTTTGTGATAGTGGAATTAACATCTACCAAGCAAAATATGTTGTCTTCCATTCCCAAACAAAGCGCATGGAAGTTAAGCGCCACTATGCTTGCACAACTTAAAGTTGATACATAATAGCTTGTCAAAATTAAAAGAGCAAAAAATCCTGAAAATATGCTAACATAAGTGGTATCTACTGAAAAGTTGAAGCTTTGTAAAGCCTCAGTTAACCTCTAAGAATGATGGCATGGAGACGCATTGGAAAGTATTCAAACACAATCACTAAGTCAGATCATTATAAATTCAAACTCGAAGTAGGATATTTGTAAGTGTGGAGTCAAAATTTTTAATTATTGAAAATAGTTGCTTTTTTTATACCATGAAAGTTTTAAATGTTAGATATTACGACGTTCTAAATGTAGGCCACCACAAACTTCTAAATAGATTTTATTATAAAGCCCTAAATAGAGGCTATCACAAAAGTTTATAATGGTGGCTACAAAATTTATTAATAGTGATTGATCATTAGTGTTGGGAGGTATACTATTCATTGTATAAACCCATGTAATCCTCATTTGTAAAGCATCTTATAAGCACAAGCAAATGAAAAGAAGAGATAAAGAAGAGAGAATAGAAGAGAAGTGAGGAAGTAGCTCTTGTAGTAGAGAAGAGAACATGGAAAGAGAAGTAGCATCAATGTTCATATGTGGTGTGATATCTCTCTATGTGCTTTTTTAAAAGCTTGGTGGAATATTTAATCTCTATGCAGCTATGAATGTAGGTGAATGTCACCTAATCATGTAAACTTTTGTCTTGTATTTGAGATCTTTGGTATGGTTATTCTCTCATCTTCATTTTTTTCTTATAATTTTACCACTATCCTAACGAACTCCACAAAACAGATTTAGTTTTGGATGCAAAAACAAAATTATCCAATCAAAGGATATTCAAATTGGGCCTTACTTAGGTTTGGTAGACCAAATCCATGGGATGGCCAACCATCAATTCATGTTGTGCTCTTGATCCTCATCCAATGGTCTAGATATTATTTATTTTAATTTTGGTCACCAAGCATCTGAATGTCATTGCTTCTTCACTCGTGAACTCCTGCTGACTTGATTTTTAATTTTTATATAAATAGGAAAATTATGATAATTTTGAATTAAAAATAAGTTATCATTCTTGAACTAAATCTACAAAACATGCTTATTTTTTGAATCGAAATACTTATCCAATCAAAGAAAATTCGAATTGAACCTTATCTAGGTCTGGTAAATTGGATAATGTTCTCTAGGATGGCCAACCATCAATTCTTATTGTTTTTGTCTTCATCCAACAATTTAAATTTTCTGCAGCTAGATTTTGATCAGCAAGTGTCTGACTGAGGATTTGTCTTTATGTGTGAACTCCTGTTGACTTATCTTTAATCTCAACAATGGAAATTGGCGACACAACCCTTGACCATCTTCATCAATAGATTTAATTATCAAAATCTTATTCATCTTGATCCCTTTGATCTTTTCATGATGTGATGCTCGAATCACAATCATGGACAATCTATCTAACCATGCACTTCAGATCACCTAAAATTTTTGTTGATGTACCAAATCCTATAGTTGACCTTCTTTAACTTCTTATAGTGATTCTTGCTCTAGTTCACTTGTCACTATCTCAAGAGAGATGCTATTTCAGATTATTAGAATTCAATTTAAGTCTTATCTAAAAGAGATCATTTTTGGGCTTTGAGTACCATCATCATTGTTTAGTACCTTGTTGATTCGCATTGCTATGATACATAGATGTATGAATTTTGGTGTCACCTAACACTCACACCTCCAAATTTGTGTTCGGACATTTTGCTCCTGTTATTCTGCTGTTCGGACGTTTCATCCATCCAAATGATCCAAGGGTGTTACAATCTCCATTTCAGTCGCCTCTTCAAACTTTTTAGGCTAAGTTTATTGTTAACTAGTTAAATTAATGTGGTACAAGGCAACTAGTGTAGCCCATAAAAGATTGGATTTTCATAGGCCAATTAAAGGATAGTCTAATCGAAATATACTAGATCAATTTTTAATATTTTTAGGCCAATTTATATTTATGGTCACGTTTTTATTTATTTAGTTTCTTTTTCTAGGGTCAATTATTTTCTTCTAGATAATAATATGTTTGAATTTAATTTTTTAGGTAGGATTATATTTTATATTTAGATGAGGTTATATTTGAATTTTGGATTTAATTTATTTGGTTTTATCCTTGCAACCATACTTCCTTAAACAGGGATTGGTGGCTTATTTTACGTAATAAGCCATCGACAGTTTAATAAATACAAATTATTTGCAATGCCAATTGTGTAGTCTTTAGATCCAAATTATGTGGGAGGAGTTGCTTCAATGTTCCCCCTCCAGTAACTAGGTTTATGTATGCAGTTTTATCCATTTCATTCAAAGAAAATTTTTCCATATTTTGAAAGTATGACCTTCAATTCATAGTAGGGTAAACCTCACCATTATTTCAAACCCAACTTTTAATTTATGTATATATGAATTTTTTTTATTTATTTATAAATTATTTTTCAAGCTAGGCTTGGCCAAGGCTGATCTTATTTCCAACTTGTCAGTTGGCAATCTTTTTCCACAATGATTGCTTCTTTTACTGTTGCATGCGTATATAATCAATTGATCTCTGGAGAGGGCAAAACTACAATATTGTTTAGGTGTCACATGTTTTTAATTGAACAAATGATCATTCTTAAAATATGCATTTTCTCGTATGTAATATTTGGATTTTGTTTGAAATAAACTCTCGTCATACACTTTGGTTTTATAATGTGGTAATTAAGCTGCTGGCATTACTGCATTTGTGTCTGCATCTTCAATTTCGTTTTCACCAAATATTTTGTTTACAACATCTTCATTTATCGATTTTTTTTATTTTTCAATTGAATGGAACTAATTTCTTTCGTTATTAGCAACACTCCTTTTTTTGGTTTGGCTGTAATATCTGACTTTTTTTTCCTGCTGTTTACAATTCTTAAAATGTCAATCACCATTTGACCTCCGGCTAGTCATCAATTGAGCCAAAGTTGTGATAAATATTTCGGAGGAAATTAAAATACAAGGACTTCGAACATTTCATTATCTAATACTATTTTTCCATGTTTCATGCTCTCTGTATTACTGGTTTTAAATCATCTGTTGCAGTTAAACAACTCTGAAAAATTATGCTGCCAAAAACCAATAAAAATAAAAATAAAGATAAAGATAAAAACCTGTTTGGATTATGGGATTCCCAACTGACAGCGGGTTTTGCACGTACTTTTCTTACCGTAGGGCTAAGCTCTGTGGGACAATTTTTGCTTGCAGGATTTGAACAAAGAGTTATCTCGAAAACTGGAGGCACAGACCCAAAGGTTAGAACTCTTGACAGCTCAAAGGATGGCAAATGAGAATAGCTTGACAAAGCCTACAAATACCGACAACATTCCGGATACAATGGAGTATGCTGATGAGGGAGATGAGGTATATTCATATTCCCGGTCATGTTTTATTGACGAGGAAACAACATTGCCTTTGCTAAATGTTTTGCTCACTTCATTATTTATGCATGCTGGGTTCACATCATGCAAACAAGAGAACTGTCGGATTGTTAATCAGACATCAAAAGGCTTGGGAGAGTCGTTTGACCTTTTATTTTTTCCTTTCTCTGCTTCTTTTTTCCTTTTTAATCACTTATATTTTCCGTCTTTAATTTTGCCAAACATAAAATTTCACTTTCTGTCAAGCAGGTTGTTGAGAGAGTACTGGGCTGGATATTGAAGTTCTTTCCTGGGGGTTCTTCTAAACGTCGCACCAGCAAGCTTCTGTGACTACAAAAGGAACCATGAAGATACATAGAGAGACAGAGAGAGAGAGAGATTCATCCTTAGGGTGGTGTTTATACACAAATGCTGGCAGGATTAAGATCTCATCCTGCGTATATTGTCATTGTTACAGAGAAAAGCAGTGAAATTTGTGGCTGTTCTTCCTTTGAAAAGCATACGTGGGAGAACAATAGCTCTTTGGAGAAATAAGCAGCAGCATCCCCATATCCTCTCTCTTATGTACTTCTCATTTATTCTTTATTGAAGTTTTTGAATACACAAAGGGTTGAAAAATTGCACAGAAAATGTATGAAATAATCCTTAATTTGGTTTACCATTATTCTTTGTTACATATTCTTTTTTCTGGCTTGTGGAAAGTGTGCTTGAAGGCTAAATTTTGATTGACAAGATTGATCTTAAAAATGGCAAGCCAGTTTGTAATGATCATTGAGCTGTAAGATTCAGTTTTGACTCTCGCTGTGTCATTTGTAGTTTTTGCCCATATTGTGTCTGTTCCAAGTTTCACAGGGGAAGTGAATCAAATGTTATGAGTTTCTTTTGGAGTGGCAACAGGTAGATTTCACGTTTACAAAAAAAAAATGTTATTACGGTTATCCACTTTCACGGTTCATAGCCCAACTTAGGCTTTGTTTGCGACAACTTTCTTACTATTTTTAAAAATGATTTTTAGTAGAAAAAAATTTAATTAAAAAATTTTTTGTATTAAAAAACTATTTTAGAAAGCAGAAAATAGTTCGAAACAAACCTTAATTGTAATAAATCATTACTATTTCGAGCTGCCCACATCCTTTAATTGTCAGGTAGTTCTCAATATATGTGAAGTTTAATACGAATTCAATTTTCTTTTTGCTAAATATCCCCACCAAAATTGTAGAAATAAAACATATTTATAACTTTCAACAGTGATATGATCAGTTTTGTCACTCAAAATATTTAGATGCTTTAAGACCAAAATGTCTGATTATGCGAGCCTTATAAATAATTAAGATTTTATTTTGAACAGTTTTCTTATTAGTAAGAAATTAACTCAAATTAAACTTATGAGGACATGAATTATATATTAAGAAGCGCAAGCGAGGAATTTTCCATGCCTCGAGGCTGCCATTTGGCTCGAGCTTTGCACTCTCTATGGCATCTGAACAAAGTTACTATAACGCTAGCAACTCATTCCTTCTTCCCCTACTTCTACCGCCCGCCGGGCACAGTTACCTCAAGTGTATGAATTCGTGGAGGATAGATTCGCCGGTGAAGCTTGGGCCTTTTATTGCTATTTTGTGATCCCCCCTTTCAATTTTTGTTCTAATTGAAATGTTAAATTTATTCCAAATAGCAAAGCAAAACCTCCTTTATGAAATTAGATTGAAATAGTAGTGGAGCATTGATTTTTCAAATTCAATTCATTAGGCTGCTAATCTAGATGTTTAAAGATGAGATGAAGAAGCTAATCTGTACTAAGTATAGCTATTGAACATTGAAAAACAGTAAAAAAATTCAATTAAACAATTACAATGTGAGGCAATTAAGGATATTAGAGTTACAAATTTTACATACTAGCTATTCTTTATGGCTTTATCATTATTGAAAATTGCGGCAAGAAAACAATTTGTTTATTTTTACTTTTTCGGAAGAGGAATATAGATGGAGTCAAAGCCCTCAACCAACAATGCCAATTTAAAAGAACAGCAAAATCCCTCTTTATTTTGAATCAGACCATCTGAAAGAGAGAGAATGATATTCTTATAAGTTGTAAATATATGAAAAACAATAAATACTTTTTAACAGAAATTCTAAATGAAAAACATTATTAATCGATTGTCTTTTTCCCCACCATAGATTCATAATGTTGATTTATTATACCATCATTTATAAATAAAAGTAGCTTAATCATTTTAGCTTCCTATGTTGTTTGATCAGTCTTAAGAATCTCTACGAAGTGGATCTTTTTTCCTTGTTGAAATTTCGTTAATATAGGAACATAGGATTGATAGCTTGTAAAAAGCAAAATCTATTGTAAGACATAGAACACTAACATAGTAAGCAAAACTATTCCTACATAAAACTTCAGAGTATGCAAGCTTCAAACTCCATGAGTTGGTAAGATCCTCTGGAAAGCAGAAACATGTTGGGATTTGAATCGCTTAGCTGCTGCTCTGAACAGTTTCTTCCATCCCTGCAAAAATGGCGAGGAAGAAAGAAAGAATGAAACTGTTCTTTTTAAATATCTTCTAATTGCAAATAATAATAATAATAATAAACTAGCAGCTAACACATTCTGAGTTTAATGGAACAAACGTCTTTGTCTGATTTCTTTGAAAAAAAAAAACTTTTGAGAGCCAATTTGATTTCTCGGATTAGGCACTTCGTTTGATTTAGTCAGTTGAATGAATGCATATAAATGATTATTTTATTTTCCCAAGTAAAATGAGGAACTAAGAGATCAACGATATATGAATCAAACCACCAAACATGGCATTAGTTTTTCTCCTCGTTGCAAGTTTAAGTTGATCGGCTTTCAACTCATTTTAAAAAGCCAAAAATCTCACCCTTTTGGGAGTTGGATTAGGAGAGAACTCCAGCCTTTTCTTGAAGTTCCCCTGCATCACCTTCCTCTTCTTCTTCTTGATCATCTTGTCCTTGACTGTTCTCAGCCCCCCAGTAGGAAAACCCCGAGAAGCTCCACAGATCTTCTCCTGATACGCAGAGCACAACAGATTCCGGCCTCGAGGAAGTAGCGGAGACCAGATCTCACTCTGAGAGTAGTCGAAGCCGAATGCCGAGTCGTCCGGGAATTTGCAGAGAAGTTCTCGGGACATAGAAGGGTCGAGATACTCAACGGTGATCACACGCTCAACGATCATTTCTTTCAGATCGATAGAAGGAAGGCTACAATAGATTCCAATGGGTTCTGATGGGGGTAAGAAAGATGAGAAGATGGAAAGATAAAAAGAGGTGAAAAGAGAGGAGGTGAGGGAAGAATGGGAAAAGTGACCGTTGGGCGGAACTGTTTGTATAATTGTATCGGGAAATATGACCGTTGCGACTTTTAACAAAGTACAATATGCGAAGTTTAAAAATTATTAAATTTATTTTAACATTAACGATTTATATGAGAACTATATATTGCATTAATATAGGAAAAATCCAATAATTTTTTATTTTATTTTGATGAAATTTATAAGCTTCACGGCTTCACTTTCCTTAAATATCTCCAAATCACTAAACTAAAACCCTAGACTAAGTAGTAAGTACCCTCTCGACCAACCTCACTGTTTTTAAGAAATCTTAAAACTACCCTAAATCCTAACAAATTTTTTTCATAATAGCACCAAATCATAGCACTTCTGATTCTCAGACCAACATCATAATCAACAGCATTTTTAACAAACTGTTCATGAACTAATGCCCTTTGGAGTACACAAAAGCTCCAAAAAATACAAAAATTTTCATTGCCCCCTTGCTTGGGGTTCAGGGGCGAGGGCTCGTTCTTCATTGCTTGGGATTCGAGGGCCTTGACCGTTGATTTTTTTTTCTGTACAGTTGTACTGTAAGCTATACAATAAGTGTAATTTCTTGTATAACTAATGCCACGTCACTTAGACGTTATTTTCCCTTAGCCTTTTATTTCCAGCTATATATATCTGTTGTATTCAGCCTTTTTGAAATAATGAAAAGTCTTTTAACTTTTTCATTTTCTCTTCTTCATGTTTTCGTTCTTCCCTGTTTTACGCTCAAGATGGTATCAGAGCAGTAACTCTCTTCTTTCCCCCCCCACCTCCCGCCTGGATCGCTCACTCCTTTGTCATGGAGACTTCCACGGCCACCTCCATTCCCCCTCCTCTCGTCACCGATGATCAATCGCAAAGCAGCATTTATTTCCCTACCGCTCTCAAATTTCTCATGAGCAATGTCAAGAACATCGTTGCTCATCCTCTTACAGCCGAAAACCACCCACTGTGGCGATCCCAGGTACTCAAACTCTTTCGGGCGAACGGCTACCATGGCTTCTTGGACGGTTCCTCATCAATACCACCGGAAAACATCATCTCCGCATCTGGTCAGTCTGTTCCTAATCCCGCCCACACCAACTGGATCTTGATCGATCAGAACCTCGCGGCGGCCTTATACTCGGTAATCTCGCCAACAATCCTTCCATACGTTCTCACCGTTGAGCATTGTCACGAGATATGGACAATTCTTGACCGAAGGCTTCAATCAAGCACTCGCTCAAGAATCATTCAGCTCAAACACAAGCTCCATTATCTCACCATGAAGGACAAAACTATGGCACAATATCTTCTTGAAATCAAGACAAAGGTTGATTCGCTCGCCGCAGCCGGCGCTCCCATCGCTGCCGAAGAAATCATCCACTACACCTTGGACGGTCTCCCATCCACCTATCAATCGTTTAAGACGTCCATCCGCACAAACCTACAACTGCTCTCCCTCGACGACCTCTACACCCTCCTCTGCAGCGAGGAACTAAATCTCGCACACGAAACCGCCCGGGAGCTTCACTCCCTGCAAATATCAGGCAACTCTACCGCTCTTGCTGCATCGCGCGAACGTGGACGAGGCCGATCAAACTCCTCCCGGGGTCGCACCTATTACAACAACCGAAACTCTTTTACCAACAACAGAGGAGGACGACCACCTCGACCTACCATTACCTGCCAAATATGTGGCAAGAACGGTCACTCCGCCGTCAAATGCTGGCACCGCCACGACGATCAGTACGACACCGAACAGCCTACCACAGCTCTCTTCACTACACCCGTGACTCAGCCACCGACCGAGTGGTATCTTGATAGTGGGGCATCCTCCCACCTTACCTCGGACCCGACTCATCTTCATAACTCGCAACCGTATACCGGCTCTACTCAAGTCACCATAGGTAATGGTCAGCAGCTTCCCATCCACAACATCGGCAAAGATTTGTTACCCACCCCACAAGGTAGCCTCCAACTATCTCGCTTAAATCTTGTTCCTAATCTTTCTTTCAACCTATTATTCGTTCATCAACTTACCACTGACAACAATTGTAACATTACGTTTTCTTCTCATGGCTACGTCATCAAGGACCGGACGAACAACAACACTCTTCTCAAGGTCCGTGTATTAACAGGCTTTACCCTATTCGTCCAGCTCAGAACAAGACCATCGCCATGCCTCAGCTTGCCCTCATCTCAATTCAGTCCGTCCCCGATCTCTGGCACCGGCGCCTTGGACACCCTTCGGTGGCTACTCTATCACAAATAAGGAAACAGTTTCCCCACATTTGTAACACTTCTCTTTCTGCAAATTGTAATTCTTGTAGGATGGGCAAAAGCCATCGCCTAGCTTTTCAACGATCTGTTAATAATAGTTCTTTTCCATTTGAATTAGTCCATTCCGATGTATGGGGCTCGTCCCAAACAATTTCTAACTATGGTTTTTGATACTATGTTAGTTTTATTGATGATTACTCCAAATACACCTGGATTTATCCGCTACTGCAAAAGTCGGACGTCTTTTACAAATTTCTTGAATTCCAGAAAATGATCGAGCGGCAATTTCAAACTCAAATTCGTAAGCTCCGTACAGACAGTGGAGGTGAGTTCATCAACAACAAATTCAAGACCCCCTCACGGCTTAAGGTATTCTCCACCAATTCACGTGCCCCTATACGCCTTCTCAAAATGGCGTGGCCGAACGCAAACATCGCCACATTACCGAAACCACTCGCACACTGCTCATCGAAGCATCTCTACCTCTTTATCTCTGGGTAGATACCCTGCTCACCACTGTCCACCAAATTAATAGACTACCGTCCCCAAATACGCACAACAAATCTCCTTATGAAATCCTGTATCAAGAACCCCCAAACTATAGAAATCTGAAGGTGTTCGATTCCTTATGCTATCATTGGCTCAAACCATATTCCTGCGACAAACTCTCTCCGCTTTCTCATCCATGCGTTTTCATCAGCTATGCCCCTCTTCAGAAAGGCTATCACTATCCTGATTTCAATAACAACAAGGTCTACACATCTCGCCACGTGGTTTTTAACGAGCAAATCTTTCCTTTCAAAACACTCACAACCCAACACCCAACAAACAACAGCTCACCTCAAACCATACCCCCGCTGCTTCTCGTTCCCACTAACAGCCTCTTGCCATAAGTAATCACACTCATGATCCCGCTCAAAACACACATCCGACCCAGCTCACTACCCAAACTTTACACACACTGACTACTCCCTTACCCGCTACCTCCAACAGCCAAAACATCATCCCACCGTCACCTATTCCAAATGCCTGCAGTACACTTCCCACATCCCAACCTAATACTCATCACATGGTCACCAGATCAAAGACAGGAAACTTAAAACCGAAGAAATTTTTTAATCTATCTCACATTCTCCATGACGCGAAACCCACGACATACAATCAAGCTAGCAAAAGCGAGCACTGGCGTGCCGCCATGTCTCAAGAATTTCAAGCCTTACAAACACAAGGAATTTGGGATCTCATGCCTTCCCATCCGACTCAAAATGTACTCGGATGCAAATGGACTTATAGAACGAAACTTAAATATGATGGCACCATTTCACGGTACAAAGCTCTGCTCGTTGCTAAGGGCTTTAATCAAGAATACGGCATTGATTACATGGAGACCTTTAGTCCTGTCGCCAAAATTCCCACTGTCTGCGTTTTTATCCTCATTGCTCTTCACTTCAAATGGGACATTCACCAGCTCGACGTCTCCAATGCTTTCTTGCACGGCCAGCTATCCGAAACTGTCTACATTAAACAACCGCCCGGATTTCAAGACGTCATCCATCCAACGTTCGTGTGTAAACTCAACAAGGCTCTATACGGACTCAAACAATCCCCACAAGAATGGTACACTACTCTTTCTCATCATCTTCAATCTTTCGGTTTTCAAATTAGCAACGTTGACCCGTCTCTTTTCATTTACAAATCGGGCTCCAACAAACTCTATATCCTTATCTACGTCGACGATATTCTACTCACCGGCAACTCGAAATCGGAGATCACACTCCTTCTAACAAGTTTGCACTATCGGTTCCAAATGCGGAACTTGGGACCTCTAGCCAATTTTCTTGGCATTCAAACTACCAACACCTCCTACAACGTGCTTCTTCACCAACAGCAATATGCCAAAAGAATATTGGAAAGAGCCGGCATGCAGAATTCTAAACCGGTGGCTACTCCCATTTCCTGCAAACTCGGAACCTCACCCAGCCCCAGCACAGACTTCCCCAACCCACATCTCTACCGTCAACTCATTGGCTCGCTCCAATACCTCACCCTAACCCATCCAGACATCCAGTTCGCCATGCACAAATTGAGCCAACATATGCACGCCCCCCTCAACAGCAACTTTGATGACCTTAAAAGGCTACTTCGGTACATCCAAGGATCCACTTCTACAGGCATTCCATTATACCGAGATAACTTAACTCTACATGGCTACGTTGTGCTGACTGGGTCAACAATACCCATGACCGAAAATCCATTTCCGGTTATTGTAACTTTCTAGGTAAATCTCTTATCTCCTGGCAAGCTAAAAAGCAATCAACAGTCGCACGCTCATCTACTGAAACAGAATACCGAGCGTTGGCATCCGGAGCTTCGGAAGTTATTTGGCTTCGGCGACTTCTTGCGGACTTCCATCTTCCACAGACTACACCTACAACCATTTACTGTGATAATACATCCGTCATTGCTCTCGCCAACAATCCGGTATATCACGCCAGAACGAAACATATCGATGTGGACTGCCATTTCATAAGAGACTGCATCCGCTCAAATCAGTTATCTCAGTTCACCACATATGTACTAATGATCAAATAGCAGATGTGTTCACGAAGCCACTTCCTATACGAAGATTTAAATTTCTTTGTAACAAACTAAATACTGCTCCACAGTCATTCGTTTGCGGGGGCCTATAAGCTATACAAGAAGTGTACTTTCTTGTATAACTAATGCCACGTCACTTAGACGTTATTTTCCCTTAGCCTTTTATTTCCAGCTATATATATCTGTTGTGCCTTTTTGAAATACTGAGAAGTCTTTTAACTTTTTCATTTTCTCTTCTTCCTGTTTTAGTTCTTCCCTGTTTTACACTCAAGATGTACAACATCACGATATTGTATATTAAAGAGTTGCAGCAATATACACTTGTGCACTGTGTCGTAGGATGCAGCGTGATGGTTTTATAGTCTTGACTTAGAGACAAAGAGTGGAGCATTGCGGTGCTCCAGAGCCAACGCTACGGTGTGATAAGTTGGGTTGGAGAGAGTCTAAAGTGCCGCGGCACTCTAAATCCAAGCATCGTGATGCAGCTAGTTGGGTTGGACAATTTTCTTTCTCTTTTTTAATGTTTCACTTGAAGGTTTGTATATTGTATCCTTTCATATTGTAGAAGTGTTTCTATTTGTTAGTTTTGATGATCTTTGTGAGGAAGTGAAGTGAAAAAATGATAGAGTGAAAGATAAAGTGATTTGTATAATTTCTTCCAATTAAATTTTTTATGCGGTGCGGCTCCATAGTTTTTTCTTGATTTCAATTTTTTTCACATTAAATTAATTTCTGATATTTTATTTCTTTATTTGTTTCTTATTTTAAAATTCATAATATATATATATATATATTGCCAAATCTCTTAACTATTTGATGATGATATGCACAAATAAACATATTCAAATATTAAAAAAAAATGATATGAATGTTAGTTATATAAATAATTAATTATAGGTGCCTTGTATGTAATTTAGTTAATTTGTTATTTTAAAATGATTTTGATTAATTCATTTAATATTCTATTCATCAGTTATTTAGAAAAAAAATGAATTCAATGTTTCTTGAAAAAATCATTAATTATTTCAGATTTTAAAAATATGCAATAGCAATACACTCTTAATTTTCATTTTCGCCTTTTCCATCTTATATAATTTGTTATTTTTAATTATCTTAAATTTATTAATTACATGTATCGTCGACCACCATCATCATTTGAGTTTACATTACAGTTATTTTACTTTGAAATTAGAAAAATAATAAAAATCTTTTTCGTTCTTTTTACTCTAATGCAAGCAATTTCAAACATTTAAAATATCATGTCTTTTTCAGCAAACCAAATAACCCTTAAATATATACACCCACCTAACAAATTATGATAGTAACTTAAATTTGCTTGTAAAACTAGAAAAAAAAAATTATGATAGTAACTTGATTATCACTTGCAAGAATCGTACTGTCAAAACATATCCTTCAAAAAATCATTTAAAATCCCCCCACCCTCATTTTTCACACATTATTTTTATTTTAGATTAATTTTTAGAGATAATCAAGGGCTGAACCAGCCTTAGTTCTCAGGGGGGAAAGTGACAAACTTATTAAAAAAATAAAAATATGTATAAGGGTGCAAAAATAATTTAATTTGCACATAATCATTTTTCATAGACTTATTTGTTAATGTTATTTTAGATTAATTTGGAGATAATCAGGTGCAGAACTAGCTTAATTTAGTTCTTAGGAGGGAAAGCGATAAACTTATAAAATTAAATAAAATTATATATAAGGATGCAAAAATAATTTATTTATCACATAATTGCTTTTTACAAACTTGTTTGTTAGTGTTAGAAAAATTCAACATAATTGGATGAAAATAGCGGGAGTTCAAGGGGCTTTTTGATTTTTGAAGGAACAAATTAAGTAAAAAAAAAGGTCGGATGTGGGCAAAAAATAAATTTCATAGGGGGTAGATTACATATGATCTTTACTATACTAAGAATTTTTTATTTAGAGGAGCAACTGCTCAGTACTACACAGTTTCACCCTCGAAGAAAATGAGCTCAAAATCTTAGAAATCACACATTTATGATGCACGATTTATTACATTTTATTATTACACTCCAAGCAACAATTTAAAGCAGAAGCAAATTCATTTCCATCCATATCTTATGGACTAATTACCTCTCTCTTAAAAGTCACTCATTGGTGACTAGTCACTACTCACTACTCACTAAGCACAAACGGTTCAAATTAGCAGCAGCGGCCGGGCCGGGCCGATCGGTCGGGTTTAATTAAGCCGGGCACTGGAAATCAGCCGGCACATACTTGCCGCAGTTGTCAACGAGAACCTCGAGAGCCAGTGGGATTAGTAAGCTGATGCTCAAAAGGTTGAGCTTTATGGCCGTACAAAGGCACAGAGCCGCGTCCAGCCCGGCCAGCCCTTTCACCACCGGGCAGCAAGCTTCGCCGGCAGACGGCCCGATGCCTATGTGGATAAGCCCGCTAAGCACGTCCACACATGCGTCCAGCTTCAGCACGTCGATGGGACACGTGGACTGCGGCGGCGGGCTTGGCTTCGGTGGTGATGGGGTTGGCTTCGGTGGCGGCGGGCAGGGGGTTTGCTGTGGCGGCGGCGGTGAGGGCTTTGGTGGAGGAGGGGGAGGATGGATCGGCGGCGGCGGCGGCGGGGGATGATGTTTTGGTGGTGGAGTTGAAGGAACCGGATAAGGGCAGGTTGGGCAGGCTGAACAGAGGAGAAGGGAGGATAGCACTGCTAAGATAAGCAATGGCGTTGCTCGTGTTATCTTCGCCATTCTTTTTGAAGATGAGAACAATGGCTACCACTGGAAATTGTTTCTATTTATAGACGAGCACAAATGGGAAAAAATGGAAAGAAATATTTATTCAAGACATAATGAGATAACATTCCATCAAAAACATTTTTTAGAGGGGCACAAATTAAAAAAAAAATTCCCTCAACTTTTTTCATCCGGATTTGGAACCGGCATAGACTCATGCGGACTCGGGACCGGCATAGGCAGTTTTAAAATTTTTTTAAAAAATATTGAATACTAAATATAAGATGGAAAACACTTACAACTTATAGCGTTTGCTATTCATATTTTGAATGAAAAAGATTAACAATTACATCATTATCAATACAATCTAATATTTCCTTCTCAATATAGGCGAGCAAAATATCATTCATCCAATGCCATCAAAAGATAATAATATTTTAGGAAAAAATTTTAGTCCGAATATTTAAATTATTGAATTTATTTATAGATAATCATAATATACATAATCTCAAAACAAATTTAATAATTTCGAAGTTCTTGCCAAAAAAAAAAAAAAAAGAATATTCTAAGCCAATATTTTTCAATACTTTATATAATGTTTTGAGGCTATTTATGAAATAATTTAAATACTAAGGATTATTTCACGATCTTAGAAATATTTTGATGTTTTAATTCATTATTATTTGTTATAAATATATATAAGAATTATAATTATAAATACAATATTTTATTTTCACACAATGCATGGGTAATATATGTATCTCATATAAGGTCCAAAATTTGCAAGCTGGAGTGAGTATTTTATGATTTTATTTGATTGTGTCTCGAGTAGTTAGAATGGGGACTTCTTTGCTATGCGAATCTTCCAAATATATTTTGTTTTATTTTATTTTTACCTTTTTATATAATTATCGTATGCTTCTAAAATAAATTAACATATCTAAAAATATAATGTCCAATGTTATTTAAAAGTTTAATCCTTTGTCATTTACAAATATTTGTAAGGCTTTGTTTGGAACAACATTTTTACTGCTTTTTACGGTAATATTTTAGCATTGTTGTGTTATGGAATATTCATGGCGACAGAGAAATATAAAGTTTAATGTCTTAACTTTGTACGAAAATCCATTACACAATCAGATAAAAGATAGGGTGTAGCGTTCATAAGAGACACCAGAGCTTTTACGTCAAAACCCCTGAAAAATGGAAAACCACGGGGTCTGGCCTGGTTTGAATGAATTCACTAGTTTGCAGTCAATTACAAATAAAGTCCTACATTCAGTGAAGGCCTTTGTTTGATGTAGCATATAGACATCATATAAAGTGCATTACATGGTGTGAATTGGAAGAATAAGTATTTATATGTTTGTTTAGTCGGCAAGACCATAGTCGGCGGCGGAGGTCAGAAAGACCGTAGTTGGGTGACGGTGGTCAGGAGGATCATAGTCGGTGCGCAACAAAGGTCGAAAGGATCGTTATCGGGCGACGGAGGTCAGAAGGACTGTAGTTGACATGTGAAGGAGGTTAAAAAGACCGTACTCTAATGACAGAGGTCGATCCTCCAGTAATCAGTAGGCAACAAAGGTTAGAAAGACCATTGTTTGACGACGGAGGTTGGAAGGACAATAGTTTGGCGATGGAGGAAGGACCGTAGTCGATTGGCGACAATGGTCAGAAATACTATTGTCTAGCAACAAAAGTTGGAAGGACCGTTGTCGGCAGACGACAATGGTAAAAAAGATCGTTGTTTGGCGACAGAGGTCGAAAGGATTGTAGTCAGCAGACGACAGTTGTTAGAAAGATCGTTGTTTGGTGACTGAGGTCCAAAGGACTATAGTTGGCGAGCGACAGTGATCAAAAAAGACCATTGTCTGGTGACAGAGATCAGAAATACTGTAGTCAATGTGTGACGGAGGTCGAAAAGATCGTAGTCTGGTAATAGAGGTCGAAAGGACCGTTATCGGATGATGGATGTCGGTAGGACCGTAGTGGGCATATGATGGAGGTTGGAAGGATCATAGTCTGACGACGGAGGTCAGAAAGACGATAGTTGGCAAGAAATAGTAGTAAAAAAGATTATTATCTGGCGACGAAGGTCAGAAGGACCTTAGTTTGTGTTGATAGTGATCAGAAATATCATTGTTTGATGATGGAGTTCAGAAGGATCGTAGTCAACGGGTGATAGTGGTCAGAAAGATCGTTGTCTGGTGACGGAGGTTGAAAGGATCATAGTCGACATGCGACAGTGGTCGGAAGGACCATAATTAACAGACGACATTGGTTAGAAAGATTGTTGTTTGACGACAGAGGTCAGAATGATCGTAGTCAGTAGGCGATGGAGATCAGAATGAACATTATTTGGTAACGGAGGTCAAAAAGTGTGATGTCCCAGATATCAATAGTGAAATGATTCGTCTGACATTCTGATCGAACTCCATTCCAATTGCCTTGCTCGGACATGAAAATTTCAACCACATATAATGAGCTTTACAAAGCCCAGCAGATCACCTAATACCTATAACTGAAATCAAAGCACGGCTATGCTATCAATATGCATGTCAGTCAATCAAATCCATATGAAAGCCCGTCGCCTCATTAATCCTGACAGGTCAATATTGTGTGTTTTCTATTATCTGCCAGCCAGTACGTTCAACCAGGTTCTCCTACTTGTCTTTCAATAACAATCAACTTCATCAATAGTCAATGCAATAATCGATGCATAAGCAATATTAAAGAAATCTAGAACCATCATATCAATAGTCATACGCATATCAATTCAGCTATCAATTCCGGAAAATCAGAAATCATATCGAAAATCGGGCCAGAGTAACGACAAGTCTGTCAATTTACACAAAAATTCCTGCAAAAAGCACAAATTCCAATTTCTCCAAATTAGCAGTAGAATTCCACGACATCAAATACAAACTATTAATTTCTAATAGAAATCCAAGGATCAATCACGTCTGATATTTTTTTTCTATTCGATAAAAATCGCGTAGAATTAATTCCGACCCGGTAAATCGTCGCAGAAAATACAAATCAAATCGTACAATAGTCATATCTATAACTACACTAAAAGTTGTGCGGTGAAAGTTGTGTGTCAAATCGAAATTCATGTCCAAAATCGATCTACGAAAACACAAACAATGCCTCAACTCGGTCAAAACTCATTCTCTGAAACAGAAATGAGGATTCCGGAGTCCTTACCACGAGATCTACACTTTTCCCAACAAGCGGCGTCGGACGAAAAGGCCTCTGCTCCGCGGCCTCCAAACAAGCTTTTCCTCTTTTCCCTTCTCTTTCTCTGCTCCTCAAATCAGATATTTGTTTTTTAAAAATGATTTTTCTCGTCTCCTCGAACGAGCTGAAACTTTCTGATATATCATATAAGCTTATCGGCCGGCTGATCGGCAAAATCGTCCCGGGACGATCATGACCAAAAATCGAGTCCGTCCGATCGTCCTGGATCTTTCCCAGAATATCTCAGGACAGTATTTTTGAACATTACAGATCGTCCTGGACGATCCTCAATATTGTCCGGACTGATCCTGGGATGGAAAATCCAAGTCAAGAAGGAATGTAAGGGAACGAGGTCTTCATAAAAAGAGCCATAGTTTGTGCTGGGTGAAAGTTCTGAGTCAGTCTATGATCGGGCAAGGAAGTCTATCAGCAGTGGTGGCAGGCAGAAGTCCTGGAGTGGGTAACAACCCAATCCCTTAACTTTCGAGATATGTCCTTTTTTTGCCTAAATTAGCTTCAGCAGTTTTGTTTTGTTGGTGTAAACTTTCTCAATATGTATCACAATATCCCAAAATTTACTCCGGAATGAGCATGCATATATTGTGAAATGTTTCTTAATAAAATTCTAACCATTACATAAAATAGAATGCCTATCGATGTATAGTAGAGTTTAACTTCTTTTGACTTTAAGGGTTTCACATTGACATCAGTCGGATAGCAGGCTCAAAAGCCACAACGATAGTCCGAGATGGTTAGTGTTCTGTCGATAGTGCCAAGATATCCTGGTGCTAAGAGAACTTTAGTTTTCTCTCTCTTCCAACTTGGTGTCCCCCTCAATGAGAAATGAGTGGGTCTATTTATAGTTTTTTTTGAGTGGCATGACGGTAACAATAGGAGGGAGATTCAAGGTTAAGTTAGGAGTAGTTTTGAATGGACGACCGTATTTGCGCACCTGATTATGAAACTGTTTACTAAGCATTTTGAATGTCTTAAATGATATCAGAATTCAGCCAATCTTGCAGCTCTCGTTGGATTCGTCTGGTCGAGCCGCTCGATTTTAACTATAAGCATGTCATATGTTTGGAAATCATTGGTGGCATCCAATTTATAATTTAAACATTTGAAATGCACTTCAGTGTTTGATTGGTCCCATTTGGGCTCTGATTGAGAATCAAATTGGTGTTGTGGGTTTTCTCTTTGAGACGTTCAGTTGACTATAATTTTGCTAAAATCAGAAATTTAATTTTGAAAGTGTTCAACTCCAATTTTACACTTGAGATTTCTGCGTCATATCAAGTAGCAAGTAAAATTTTAGTTTAAAAAAATTTATACTATAAATAATACCTTCAAGTAGAAAAAAATAATTATCGCCAAGGAAAGGCATAGAATCCATTTAACATAGAATCGCGTATCATTGTTGACTCCAAGTGGCATAAAAAATTAAGAGGACGTAGGTGTCCGGGTTTATGAATGGCATTCGAGTTCGAATATAATGATTCAGCGAGTTATTTTAGCATTCTGTGTGCTTCCAAAAGGTTAATAGATTTGGCAGGATCAGTTTACAACGAAAATGAATTGGAGGATCTAATATTTTTGATGAAAACTTTTTATTCCAAATAATTTTAATAATATATATTATTTTTTGCAATGCATTTTTTTTTATAAATATATTTAGTTTCTGTTTGTTATATTTATATTGAATTGATTTTTTGTTCATCCTCACTTTAATTTTTAATGCATTTTTACTATTGTATTATATAATAAAACCAATTTTTTTATTAGGTTTAAATTATTCTTTTTCAACATATATATAGTATTGGTAAGAGCGAAAAAGTGTTCTGAGGAGAGCTCTAGGGTTTTTTCGTCTTCCTCCGTCCCGTGGCCGCATACGGGTAATCCCTTCATCAGTTTTTTGCCCAGTTTTTCTTACGTTTTCTCTTCTTCGTTCATTTCCTGGTGGAAATGGTTGTTTAATCAGCTCATTGACTCCAATTTCTGGTTGGTAAAGGCGAAATTCATTCTTTCCAGGAGGTTCTTGTCGGGGTCCTCCTTCCTGTCGAATTTTCTGATCTAAAATCACCTCTTGCATGGTATTCTGTCTCTTTGGATTTCTGATGACGAGATGTTGGCCTTGGCTGCTCCTTTTGAATTTGCGTTGATTGGTAAATTTACTAGTCGTGTCGGTCCCGGCGCTAGATCAATTCGTAAATTTTTTTTCCCAGCTTAAGTTGACGGATAATTTCTATTACGTGTGCTTAACTTCGAAGATATTTTTGATTAAGCTGATGAACGACATAGACTACTGTTCGCATTTTTTGCAACGTTTCTTACTTCGTTAACAAATTTGTTATATGAAGTTGTTTAAGTGGTCCCCCAATTTGGCATCAATGTCGATTTCCCTTGTCATCCCTACTCGGGGTTTCCTTTTCCCAAATTTGCGTCCTCACCTTTCTCCCCTCGGTGCTTTCATGTCTCGGATAACTTTGTTCGGACGTTCCTTGAGGTATGATAATGCTGACTTCCTACTTTGGGACTACAGGCCCTCGGTTGCTCGCATTCTGGGTGATTCTGTTAGATATTACTGAGAGCTATCCGGACATGTGTGGCTTTGGTGTCTGAGAGATTGGTTATGCTCAACAGGTGGAAATGGAAGAGTTTCCTTCTTTCCGTCTTTCTTTCTCTCATTTTGCCAAAAGCCTTTTGGTCATTCTAATGTTAGTTTGCGCTGATTTTGACATCCCATTTAATTTTGTTAATCGGGTCTTCCTTGGCGAGTTTCTGTTGATTGTTCTTCTGTTAAGCCTATGGTTGTTTTTCTGTGGTTGTATTTTGTCTGTTCCTGAGGTTAATTTACGAGTGATCGTATGCCTCCTATTTTTGCCGAGGCAATTGGTTTTAGTTGGGTCTGTTGCCTTGCTCCTTGTTGTGGTCTGTCCTTTGATCGGTAATCGGTTTTGGGCTAACTTAGTTTGTTTGGGTGGTCTTTAAGGACGGTTGAGTGAATGGTGTTTTATTACGGGATGGTCTTTCCCCAATGGAGGTTTCTACTCCTTTGGCAGTGTCCAGTGTCTGATAGTGTAGAGGTTTTTGTTGCCTGTGAGATTAATAGGGTAAGTGTGTAGGACTATCTCTGGCTCAAGCTCATACTATCTCTCGTTAAAATTTTGTTTATGCTTTGGCTGTAAATGTGGCCGTCGGTGGGGTGAGGTTTGTGTGCTTGTGATGTGGACCCTTCGGTTCTTACCCCGGTAACACCTACTATTCAGTTGCCTGGCCATCTGGTTGAGGTTCCCTGTGAAATTAATTTTCACGTCTGATGCGTTTGCTTTCCCATGTGGGTGTCGCTAAGTGGGGAGAGTGTTAGGATGCAAAGTTTATAGATTGGCTTGAGTGCTTGTCCAGGGTGCGTCTTACTCGGAGGTTGATTGGAAGTTTGAATGTTTTGATCAGCAAGTTGTGTGGTCGAGTATGGAAAATGCTTGGTTGTTGGAAGTCCTTTGTTGCAATTTTCTGGATGGCCCGTATGGTGCCTTGACTGCCTTATATAGAATGGGACCTTGGCGTACACGCGTGATAGATTCTGATGTATGTATTATATTTCTTATTATTTGACTTTTATTTGTTCTGGCACATGTTGTACTCTTCCTTTAAGTTTCGAATAAAATTTATCTTTTTTATATATATATATATTGATATTATATATATAGTATATATTTATATAATTATGTTTTAATTAATTTTCTGAAATTTACCTCAATTTTTTTAAATCATTATTGTTAAAACAAAATATAATCTTTATTGTTCTGTTTTTTTTATTGTCTCATAATTAGAGAGATTATGAAAATAAGCATATATTTATAGGCATAATTTATGAATAAATATTTAGTTTTTAAGATATGTTATTTATATTAAAATTTAGTAGTATTAACATATAAATATTGCAAGAAAAATATAATAAAATATGAAAATTATTTTAAGCTAAACTTCATTTAAGAATTTCCTCATATGCTTAACTCCACTTGACTTAGGCTTCGTTGCTCTATAAAAGCAATTTTCTAATAATATTATTTTTTTTTGTTTACTTCAACGTTTTTAACTATTATAATATAATATTAGTAGAATGTAGGTAAAAATTGTTTGCATACAAAATATCTTATTTATATTCGGCGATTGGATATTCCCCAAATTTCATATTGTTAAATTAGGTACAACATTTCTTATTTTAGAACATATATTAATATAAATTATTTCTAAAGATCAAAATAGAAGATAATATAAGATTATTGTTCATACTTAAATATAAAGATTATTTACATAATATATTGTAAAATAAATATTTTTTATACTTATTAAAAATTTTCTAATATTTCTTTTTTTTTTTTAGTTATTTGTTTTAAATTACTTTGAATAAAAATAATAAAAAAACATTTTGGTTGGGGCATATAATTCCAATATATTTGGCCCTAATAGATCTTTCTAGTCTGAACTCGAACAAAAGAATCAATATATAAAAATAATTGTCATTATAAACACTCAAAAATACTTATTGAACACATGGGGTTCAAGCAGTATTAATTATTCTTTAGTGTTTTGTGGGGTGGGGTAAAATGGCAGAGGCCCTACATGGGTCTGGTTGTTTACCCATCTGAGATAACCCGCTTTGTGCGCTGGCAGGCTTTGCCCACTCTTATGACCCACTTATGGTGTACTTTCGGGATGTCATTCCCAACCTCACACCTCACCCACCATGCTTCTTGAATGCAGTCTATCTCACAGATTAATGGAATTTTTGAGATTTTTTGGCATTTTTTCTCTGGGGTGCAAACTTTTTAAGCCACTATCATAAATTTATCAGTGATCGCTCGCCGCGGTTCAGTGCTGGCGCACTGCGTAGTAAGGATTACTATAATATACTGCATTGCATATGATGATTTAATTAAATGTAAATCGATTTTGTCCCATTGATGTTGAGTGCCCACCATATCGCCACCCCCACAGGTCATGGGCGTTACCCATACCTTCACCCTATGCCTCATTGGGTATGGGTGGGTAACGTAGTGTAGGTGTGGGTAAATGGGTACCCATCAATGCATGGGCTCTGAAAATGATGCCCCTTCTCTAGCCCCTTACCAATGGGAGTTGAAATTCTTTTTACGTTTGAGATTATGTGTTGTTTATCTTTTTGGTATTATTGACGCGACCGAGGTGGATTTTTGATGCTATAACAAGTTCCTCTGACTCTTTATATATAGGATGCATATGATTATCATATTATGTACAAGTTTATACACGTTGGTGTTTACAGCCAGTGTGGCTTAGTACACATTAAGTCCAGATCCGTGAGGTACAATATTCGAGACTCCGCACCTAATAATTTCTCTCCCAACCGAGCGGATAGTTTCTGTGCGAACACCAACGCGTCCGGAGATCAACCGGAATGCAAAGCGACATCATCCTTCCGCCTCGGTATCGCTGTGGCTACGCGGCTGCGTACCAGCTGATGTGGCTGCACCTGATTCGCCTCCGTTGTAGAGCTGCGCCCGATATCCGCCAAGAAAAATCTTCTCCAACTGAGCCCCCCAGCTCCTCCCACAAATCGTCATGTATATAACACTATTATCAACATAAATTTAAAATATTTAACAATTTTTTTTGCGATAAGATTCAAGAGATATTATATATTTTTTTTTTTTTTTGAATATTTGGATGCACGTTTACTTTGAGAAAGGTTTTGGCTAGTGGATGGAAAAAGCGAAAGAGAAGGCAAGATCGATGGGTTCAACTTGCAAAATTTCCCACCTCATTCTTTATCATCTTTCTTATTATTTCTTTCCTAAAAAATTGTCGTTTGCCGAGTAATAAAAAGAAAGAGAGAAACAAATAATTTTTGAGTTCAGCTTGAGCGTTGAAAGGTACTTTTTTCATTGTCAATACCGTGTAGCTGATTTAATAACATTGAAACCTTCGATTTCCCTTAATAAATAATTTGCAAGTTGTTTATTTACAGTAAAGCACCCAAATAGCATTACAATTATACAAAATAAATTACATCACAAAGGCAAAATATTTCCAGTATAAAATGTTCGAATAGTAAAGAAGAACAAAATCTCTCGTAATTAAGATTTCGTTGGGACTATGTTTCTCTAATGCTTCTTAAAACACTTGTTTTTTAATATAAAATTTTTAATTTTTCTATTAAAAAGTTATTTTAAGAAAGACAGAAGAAATGCGTCAAACGAAGCTAAACTACAACATAGCCGGGATGTTAATACATAATATACTTTTTGAAGGCAACAATTTTTAGTAACCAAATCATCTAAGATGATTCTTCTAATCTCTATTTACCACTTGCATCCTATCCGAATAATCGTTTCGTTACGCTACACTTTGGAGTTCGCCTAAAATTCATGAATGAAATCATCTGTCCTGGTGGATTGTCCCTATTTAATCACAGCTCGTCTTAGCCTATTGGTTGAGAGCTTGATGGCTTGACCATAAATTAAGATATTCTTTGGGTTTCGAGCTTCTTTGTGTATGAGTTCTGGTGTATAAGTTTGCCCTAATGACCTAATGTCCAC